>NC_136807.1:6126212-6141212 GCF_951216825.1 Electrona antarctica | reverse complement strand
CATCCTGACAGTTTTCTGAAAAAGCTATGTTTCTATGTCAGTCGTTCTTCGACTTTTCAAAAATAGCAGATCTACAAGCTCATAGAGCTTGTAGATCTGCTATTTTTCAATAGCTAAAGCATATCATAATGCTAACACCAAAAGGGGTCCCCGCCCAAAATGGCCGTCATATGAACGTATAAGGTTTTGCAGCCTGCTAATCTTTGTCCCCAAACAATGTTTTTACAAAATGGAGGCCGAGGGCTAAAACAAAATATATATATATATATATTTTTTTATGTTTTTTTGTGGCTTTCGCCTTTATTTTATATTTTTTATAGAGGGACGGACAGTAGGCTGACAGGAAATGGGGAGAGAGATGGGGGAGTGACATGCAGTAAAGGCCGTCGGGATCGGGAGTCGAACCCGCGGCACACTGCCAGACTGGATTACCAGCCAAGGTGCCTGGACTGCTGAGCCACGGCCCAGGCCAAACAAAATATATTTTTAATGGAGAGTTCCGGACAACTCGTTTGCTTACCGTAATATGATGACGATAATCCATTGATCACTGGAAAATGTGCCAAAAAAAAATCAAATCCATGCTTAGCGTTCCTCAGCGTTTTACCCGCACAGCCAAAGGTCAAACACTAGACCTCTTCTTCAATCTGTTGAATCTGTTGATGTTGTGGGATATATAACTCCACAAAGTTATTGTCACTCTGTCGCTTCATGCTTACGCTCCACGTCGTTTGACCGCTTTGAGCCCGCCTATACCTTTCTAAAAGCCGCAGCTTTTTCCCCCCCCGCCACTAACAGGAGTTCATACATACACTATCCTCAGAATTCAGTAAAAACGGGAAGTATGCCATTCATCATAGGCATCTATCTATCAATTCCAGTTTGTTTGTCTGTCTCACTGTCAGCGACAGCGTATCTGTTTCTTGCATAACAAGATGCTTGTCACCACAGTACTAACATAATAGTACTGATGTCATACATGACGATGTCATACATGACGATGTCATACATGACGATGTCATGACGATGATGTCATGATATGTTTGAGTTACTAGTAGTATAGTATAGTATTATACCCCAATATGGAGTGTCTGCATAACTTTAAGTTAGCATAACATCCTTTAAATGTCATCCTTCAAGTAAGGTTCGCTTTAAAACAGAGAAACGGATAAAGGCGATTCACAGAATGAAACCTTGAGACCTCTTCTTCGCACACAAAGAGCAAAGCCTGTGGGCGGCTTGGAAGCTCCAGGTTTTGGTAATGAGATTTCCTCAGTGGTGCAGACTAGGTGTTAGCAGTGTCTGAGTCCAGGCGTCCTGATCTGACCTGGCTTTCAACAACAATACACACTCTGTATGTCTTTAAATGTTCTGATGAATTGAACATGGAGGACCCTTATGTTATGTAAACGAGGCTTATTGCTTTTTCTGGTTTTATCCTCTTAGCATATTTTGTATTGACCTGTACTTTCTTTAACCCATTTTGGGCGGGAACATTATGTTAGCATTATGTTATGCTTTAACTATTGAAAAATAGCAGATCTACAAGCTCGGTGGCGTGCTACAAGCTTGTAGGTCTGCTATTTTTGAAAAATCGAAGAACGACAGAAACATAGCTTTTTCAGAAAACTGTCAGCGTGTAGCAGACATTTTTAGAATCTGATCTCAGGTCAAAATGGGTTAAACTACCCATTCTACAAATACATTTTTCAATCAATCAATGAATAGGATTCATTGGCGGGTGCTCCGAAGAGTCACTTATTCACCTTCAAGTCAGAGCTGAAAAAGGCTTGTAAAAATGTGAAAAGAATGCGTTAACATCATGTCAAGGAAACTTCAGCCCTTCATTATTTCACAGGGATTAACGTTAATTACCACTGGATCATGTTAGCTTGACTGCGTGAATTCCATCTTTCATATTATCATTCCATAAGATGAATCCCTCTATTCTTCTGTCACGATCAAGACCAAATAAAAATACATTTGCCACAAACTCGAGTTAAAACAACCCTAGCTTTAAAAATGGAAGTTTCACACATGCATGCACACAATCACAGTAAATATTCAGGGATTTACTTCTGTAGCCTACTTAGCAAGCATGTACAAGAAAGTTGGTACTGATTGGTTCAATCCAGCCAGCCAGACATTCAGACAGACAGACAGACAGGCGCGCGCACACACACGAACACACACACACACACACACACACACACACACACACACACACACACACACACACACACACACACACACACAATGCTCTTCTAGACAGTAGGAGCCATGCCGTGAAAAAATGCTAAAATGTACCATCAAATCAGAGCCTCACATGTTGAAGTAATTACTTTTTAATGAAGATTAATTATGAGCTGAGAAAGCGTGAAAATCCATGTTGAAACCTTGAAGGTTTTTATCTCATAGTTACAGTTTTAGGTCGATCCCAACAATTAGACCAACCATCTGTGGGAAAGTTTGTCTCCTCCCTACACCTTGCACTCATTTCCTCCCCTCCAGCTGGTAGAGGCAGGGCCGACATGGCCTGGATTGCAAGGTATACGGTACTGGACTGTGCAACATCAAAAGTCATTAGCAGAGAGACAAATATAGTGAGAGATAAGGTTATAAGGAAGTCACGCGTGCGTGCGTGCGTGTGTGTGCGTGTGCGTGCGTGTGTGTGCGCGTGCAGATCTTCGCAAAAGATTGCACACAGCGCATTCATAAAACTTAGATGTTGATGTCCTCACAAGTATAGTGCGTGTGTGAGAGAGTGTGTGAGAGAATGAGTTAGTGAGTGTGAGAGAGAGACGGGGAAAGGGAGAAAGCGTGAGAAAAGGAAAGAGAAGGAGAAGAAAGGGCGATACAGTAGAAGCTGCCAGAGGAGGGGAGAGAGAGAGAAAGTGAGTGAGGTAAAGCTCAAGGCTGTTAGGGGGCTCTCTTTCCCCCCACACCCCCACCCTGGGGTCAGAGGTGGAGGCCTTGAAGCTGCGGGGAGCCTGTCGGAGTTGGGGGGTGTTCTTGTCAAATGGGCGAGTGGTGGCGGGGGGCGAGGTTCTAGTCAGATACTGTAGTGTCTGAGGCCGCTATAGACTGTGAGGAAAACATAGGTGACACTATTGACACATAGGCTTAGTTATTGTGTCAATAGCCTATGTTTGCTACAGAGACTGTTTTCTTGATTTAACCAAAACCCAATGCATCTCATTTCTCACTCTTAAAAAAACATGCACACACACGTGCGTGTGCACACACACACACACACACACACACACACACACACACACACACACTACATCAAACAACGTACAGAGGAAGACAACACACTGCAGGTCTTCTCCGCCCATTCATTTCACAACCCATAATTTATTATCTTGCTTGGTGTGTGTGCTCGTGTGTCTATGTATGTACTTGAATGTGTTGTTGAATGAGAGATGGATAGCGAGAGAGAGAGAGAGAGAGAGAGACTCTTCAAAGGATTGTGTAGGCCCATTCATTTGTCAGTGCATGTCTGCATTCAGGGGCAGGTCAATGAAAACATAAGGGCTTCTTTTGAAGACACACCGTTCCTCAGTCAACTCATGCTATGGTGTAACAGTAAACGGTGTGTTATTTCTGCCTGCTTTACAGTGAAGCATGCATATACTAGTATACTGACTGACTGAATTCTTTCCTGACCTCATGTGTGGGATGCTGGAACAATGAGCGAATAGCAGACCTCACGCAAGAGACTCATTAGATCAGGAGAACTTTGCCAGTTAGTAGCTGTCACATTCCGTTATGAAACCAATACTTACAATGAATCATTTGCAACCACCTTGGCCTGATGCCCCAATCATGTAATAATGCACTGAATGCATTAAGCCATGGTTATGGTTGTTGCAGATGATTGTTTAATTAATTAATGTATCAATACAGTGCCATCAGAATGCATGCGGGGACGTTTAGTAGTGATACAAAGTGCTCCCACGGTACCGCAACCTGACACCACCACGGGTGAGAAAATTAGTCTTGATGTTTTGGTCATGGTCAAATTTAGATGTTCTCTGTTGATACTAATGAGGATCATCAAACTTATGCATAATTCATAGGATATGGAATACTAAATGAGGCCTCCGTTAGTGATGTTTTGTTTTGGTCATGTCATTATTGGAACAGAGATGATGCTTTGTCGCTTTAATTCGATGAGAAGGTGTGGGACACGTGAACAGGGACTTTAGAAGTGGTACACTGCTCTAATCTGTCTCATCATTAAACACAAGGCGTCTGCCCAACTGTTTCTGTTTCTACTGTTTCTAATCTGTCTCATCATTAAACACAAGGCGTCTGTCCAACTGTTTCTGCAGGGTTGCCGAGTTGAAATAATAAACACTGGATTACGTTTTTGCAAAGTCATGTGTTTTATCAGTTCAAGTCGAATCTGTCTTTTTTCAAAACCCACAGCACCTCTCACGGCCAAGCTACACCAGGCTTTTCTCGCGCCTTTACCCTAAACGCGCGGCCCGCACATGCGTTTTTTAAAATAGGACTGGACCTAAATTCAACGCACGCGTTTAGGGTAAACGCACGCGTTTTGTGCGAGAAAAGCCTGGTGTAGCCCGGCCGTAAGTGTAGCAGCTATGTTTCATGGTTGATAACCTATCACGCTATACGAGAGAGCAGTCTCCACCAACACCACTCAAAACAGCTCCACGGCCGGCCCGCTGTGCGATAAGCCTGGCTTAGTGTGACTCCAGCCACAGCTGATTCTCTTCATTCATAAACTCTGAGGTAAATCAAACAAACCCTTCTGACTGAATCAACCTAGCCGAGTTGAACAAACTGGGCTGTGCTGTGAGCCCTGTGTCCATCTGGACAGAGTCCACTAGTAGCACTTAATACACACAATCATCTCTCTGTCAGCCATGTGTTTGAAAATCGTGTTCCACCAAATCTTCAAAATCTTGCCAACACATCTGCAAGATCCCTGGTGTGGTGAGGACAGTCGAGAAGCCTATGATCTATATAGTTATTCTAATACACTCTCTTAATAAAACATTCTCTCAGTGGATCAACTTCTTGCCAGTTGAAATATCAGTGACATTAAAGTGAAATTAAACATTTTGCTGGACCCTACTTTGCGAACGGCTCCCTTGACACCAGCTGGCCTATCGGTTATCAGCATTATGTACACGCCTTGGACAAAGTTGAACCCCAAGCAGCCACGCTGGGTGAAGGAGACTGAATTATTTAGTCGCCGCCTCGCCATGTGTACGCCTCGTGTCATGTCACTGCGATTGATTTATCACCGTGCTGACAGAGTCCTCGCAGGGAACTGAGCAAACAGCCGACGCTACCCTGCGTCGCTAGAGGGCTTGCACTGGTGTTACCATACTGCTAGTGTCAGTGTCTGTTGTAGATGATGGATATGAGCAGGATGGAACTGGTGTACGGAGAAGTATAGGCCCCGGCGATGTCCGCCCAGAGAGAACACGTTTGTCACTCAGCATTATCGGTTAATACCGAGGTGGTCCTGGTGGGAGCTCAATATGTTATTCTAATTTAATTAGAGCAGCTGGAAGAGGAAAAAAGCAAATCCCCCCCCCCATCCCCCCCAAAAAGAAACATGCAAGTCATTGTTTTGATTCAGGACTTCCTGAGTTTGGGAGTTGAAACGCTCAGCATTAATCACCCCCCCCCCCCCCCCCCTGCCCCCCCCCCCCCCCCCCCCCCCCCCCTCTACTGTATGATTTGACGGTATGAGCCGTGGAATCACACAACTGTGTAAAAAGCAACGCCCTGCGGGCGCAGTCTTCCCGATCCTTAAGCACTCCCATGACTCAACAGGGGAATTACATACTTTCAAACATGAAATTAGTCCCAACTAAGGGCTCCGGAAATCCTTGGGGGTGGAATTAGTGATTTATTATGCTTGTGCCTTTCCTCGGCGGGGGTGTGGGGGGGGGGGGGTACAGTAGCTTAATGTGCTACTGTACCCACTGTGCTGCTGCTGCTGCTGTTGTTGTGCTGCTGTCGGATGTTAAATGTGTTCTTGATTTAACTCTGAGAGTGCTAATTTATGCATTAGTTAATTATTTCCCTGAGTCACGTCTTGAGTTAAATTACCACCGAATATTTTACTGTGTGTTATTATGACTGTCTTCAGTTTGCACAGGTGTCAGTGAGTGGATTGATGTCAATGTGTCTCTGGACGAGCAGCAGGCAGCATTTATTGGCCTGAACCAATAAGTAAAGGGTCAGTGAGGGGCGGGGGTGGTGTGTGTGTGTGTGTGTGTGTGTGTGTGTGTGTGTGTGTGTGTGTGTGTGTGTGTGTGTGTGTGTGTGTGTGTGTGTGTGTGTGTGTGTGTGTGTGTGTGTGTGTGTGTGTGTGTGTGTGTGTGTGTGTGTGTGTGTGTGTGTGTGTGTGTGTGTGTGTGTGTGTGTGTGTGTGTGTGTGTGTGTGTGTGTGTCATTGGGAGGCTGTGAAGTGGAGTTGACAGAAGTGTCAGTGGGGGGTTGTCTGTCTGGTCAGGAGGCTGGGCTGGGGTGTGTGTGGGGGGGGGGGGGGGGGGGGGTTGGGTGGTTGCATGGGGAAGGTGCAGCAGCTGGAACACATGGGCCTGGTGTCCAGAAAGACCTCCCCACAACCTGGCCCGGTGTCAGTCCATTGAGACCTTCCCCCCAACCAAACCCAAGCTTGGTTTATTTATCTCTCCCATGGTTTTGGTGGGGCGAGGCAGCGCTGTCCGTGGCTGGCTAGGCACAGAGGTTGAGCTGCTGATTTGAAAGTGAGAAGGGGTTTCAAAACCCTCGCGGCTACATGCAGACCGAGTTTCCCCCCAGTCTTCAGGGCAGACTGATGCCAGAGGTTTCCACAAAGGTTCTGGAATCTCTCTGTCTCTATCTCCTTTTCTCATGTCGTGCGCTGTATCTTTCTGTCGGTTCAGGACGACGGATGAGTAACTTGTGACATCTTCCTCTCACAGTTCCCTTGTTAAAAGCTGCTTTGTCTGCTGCATAAATGCTCCTTCTCATCCGTTTATTTACATGTCCAAAGAAATCACATCACCGTTAAATCTGATTTGAGTGTCTCCCTGGTGGCGTGGCCTGATTTATTAGAAGGCCTCATATGTTTTCTGCACTGTCACCGGATTATACTTTGGCCACATTCCAACGCTGTGTATATATATGCTGTTTTGGGTGTATATGAGCCCCCTCTCAGTGGTGGAGCAGTAACTCATGGTTGTTTTAATAGTGCACAAAGTGCATTAAAGAGGTGATTTGTAAGCTCGAGGCGTTCTGGAACCTCAGCCATACGAACCCTCTGAGGCCTGTTCAGAGGGGAGGGGAGGGGGGGGATTGGTTGTTGGGTGTGTGTCTGTGGATGTACGTGTGTGTGCATGCTCCCCGTTTGTCCTATCGTCCTCCCTTTGTGATTCACCTGCAGCTTTGTCCTCGTCACACAGCCAAGTATGCCCCCCCCCCCTCCCCCCCCACACACACACACAGCTGTAAAGAAAAGTCCTAATGAAATTGTTGAGTTGGATCCTGCATGCTTATTGCATTAAGTGCAATCAATAAATCCTTTTTGTGCTTCTGGCAAACTGGGTCTCCCTGAATCTCAATAAAGCTGAGTGCTCTCAGCGTAATGAAGATTCCTTGGGAGCTTGATTACTTTTAGTGCAGGCGAATAGCCGTGCTTTAAGGACATTCTCTCCACATGGCATGACGCTTGACTCTCTAAAGAGATGGCTGGCCTGATGTTGTTAACCCATTTTGGATGAGGTTGATTGAAAATATTTTTCTGAAAAACTCCATGTTTCCATGTCAGTGGTGCTCAACCTTTTTCATGTCAAGGACCCCCAGAATTATCTCTATTGGGCCACGGACCCCCATCTCAAAATATGTTGTTCCAGCAGGGACCCCCCAGAAGCTAATATTTTAGTTAAAATGTTCGCTCTGAAATATATATTCAAAGATTTGCGGCCCCATTTTCACGACTTTTCAAAAATAGCAGACCTACAAGCTCGTAGCGCACCACTTGGTGGCGCGCTATGAGCTTGTAGATCTGCTATTTTTCAATAGCTAAAGTATAACATAATGCTTTAAAAAACCAAAAGGGGTTCCCGCCCAAAATGGGTTAACATAGGGACCCTATATCTTCCCCCCACAGGCCAGTCAAAGTCTGCTACAAAGGACACCAGCATGACATGCAAGGGCTTATTAATGGTTATGTTATTGAATTCATTTGAGGACAAGTGACTGAAAATGTTTATGTTGGAACCAAAATGAAGTATTGAAAATGTCAAGGAAATGTTCAAATTGAGCATCACTGTGGTCTTTCTGCCAGCACTCTGCAGCTAAAGGCTATGTTATCTTACCCGTGTTATCTTAGCTCTTAAGAGACTATTTTCATATAAAACAATGTAGGCGACTGTCAAGATGCAATTCTCAGTAGACTGCCCTTTGAGAAGTGTTTGTTGGAGTGTTTGCACTTGTGCTGTGCACTCTTGCAGAAACCTTGTCTGCAACTGTTTTTTTTGCTGTGTCGAAATGTCCCCTCTATTCAGCGAAGTAAGTCTGGAGTATACTCTAAGATTTTTTTTTATACAAAAATTAAGTCTAGCTCTCCTCCCCTGGGCTATCCCACGGCTGAACCTCACCTCAGCCGGTCTCGGATAGCCTCTCAAAAATCCCCCGAGAGAGGATTGACTCGGCCTAACCCATTTTGGGCGGGAACCCCTTTTGGTGTTTTAAACATTATGTTGTAATTTAGCTATTGAAAAATAGCAGATCTACAAGCTCATACATAGCGCGCCACCGAGTGGCACGCTACGAGCTTGTAGGTCTGCTATTTTTGAAAAATCGTGAAAATATTTATTTCAGAAAACTGGTGGATTTAGAAGATTTTTTATTTATTTTGAGGTCCGGCCTAAATGGCCTAATGGTGAGATTATGGCCTACGAACCCTTTCTTCTCCTGCCAGCCAACGCCGTACGAGACCTGCCCTAGTTACCTGACAGCTCAGTTCCACCCTCTCCTTGCTCCCGTGGAAGAGCCGAGGCTACAGGGAGTCTCTGAGCTCACCGGCTGCTCTGGTGACCCAGACTAGAGATGGATATCTGTGGGCCGGAGGGGAGAGCATGCAGAGGCTCAGATAGTGCGGCGGTCTCTTGTTTTGTCTACAGCTGTGCTCCCAATGCAGGCAATCTCTGCATCAGGGCACCAGCTGGGTGATAATCTAAGAGCCCCTCTTTGCTATCTTCATTCCCTCACGTGCCCCCCCTCTATTCTCTTTCTCTCCCTCTCCCCCCCCTCTCTCCTTTCTTCCTTTCCTCCATCCTTCCTTTTCCTTCTCTCTCAGATGGGCTTGTCTTTGTAGTTAAGGTGGCCTTTACACTAGCCGATTTTTTTTCAATCTGAAATCTGATAGCACCACACACTACAGGATAATCGGAGCGGGGCAGAGCAAATATCAAACATTCTTAATGTTGATCGGGCCGATCCCGATCGCGCTTTGAGCGGCCCCGAGCAGATTGATTGAGTCGGGCACCCCCCGAGCGTCAAGAAATGCCCGATTATCGGCTAGTGTAAGGCCACCTTTAGTGTTAGGACCCATCGGCAGAGAGTAGCAAGCATCTTTTGACATTGGAATCAGGATCACAGCTCTTTGATCGACGCCCCCTTGGGTGTCAGCGTCCCACTAAATTGTTGTGTACTACCTTGGGGGACACCATCGGACTTGCAGTGTTGATTTTGACATTTATTTTATTTAGTTTTAGTCAGACTTTGAATAAAATGCCATTTTGCCATATTTTAGTCATCTGAAATGTTTTAGTGTTAGTCTAGTTTTAGTTGACGAAATGCCATAATATTTTGGTCAACTAAATCTACAGTTGATTTAGTCGACTAAAATGTGTTTTGGCGGGACTTGATGGTATCATAATGCCTGATTGTACACTGTGTTGCATGCTGAAAATACCAGATCTACAAGCTCACAACGGGTCGCAGCGTGACTCATTGTGAGCTTGTAGATCTGCTATTTTCAGAATGCAACCAAGCAAAGTTACTTCTATCTTTTCTCCACTAGTCCCTAGTACCTAACATTTTAGTCTAGTTTTTATTTATTGACGAAATTGTCAGTATATTTAGTCTTAGTTCGTCATAGCTTAGTTTTGATTTACTTTTTTTTATTTACTTTGTCAGTGAAAAAGGTAGTCGACGAACATTTTTCGACCGTTTTAGTCAACGAAATTAACACTTGGCGGACTCAGTCTTGCGTATAAATGCTTTGATATTCCTCCCAAAATAAAGGAATTGATTTGGATGGCCATGTGCTAGCACAGCATTAACCCTCCCCCCAAACATGTCCTAGACAATCCGAGACACATGATACACCAAGCTTCTTTAGTGGGACGGATCAGTTACTCAATCCGGATTGACAGAGGACGACCTTTATCCGTGTGTTCAGGTTCAGCGAGGCATGCAGCGTCTCAATACACTGTGAAATATGGATGATAAAAGGAGGTGGCCACGGTGGCTCTAGCGTGACGGCAGATGGAACCGTACCGGGGAACCGATCCCCTGGGCTGTAAATATTTCAGTGACCGTCGCTGATTGAACGACGCCATTGGCAAGAGGAGTTGCTCTACACAGAGAGCCCACTAGACCAATTATTCTCAACCTTTTTAATTTCAAGGACTTTGATACTCATATTAGGCCATGGACCCCACACTGACGGCCAGTGCATTACACACGCTGATGGACGCATCTCACAACGCTATGTGCCTCGTATAGTAGTAAAATCCCCACATTTTAGAATTATCATTTTGACATGTTATTGTATTCTTAATCTCATCCTATCTCGGGCTTAATCTCAACATCACACATGCCCTGCATAAACACCACAGATTGCTGGATCGGTAATCCGGTTATTGGGGACTATACTTGTGGTGGATAGTAACTAAGTACATTTACTCATGTGCTCAAGCACTGTACTTGAGTACAATTTTACTTTACTTGTTTAAAGTTGTCTATACTTTGAACTTCCACTCATTTCTAGTTAACTTTGCAGATGTAGATTACTAATACAAAACGTACATTAACTGATAAATTGTGATGTATTAGTGTAAGGTAAGGTATAAGCTACCCAGCCATGCATGAAGTAATTCAAATCAGCCCCACCTTTACCAGCTGTAACATTAAAGTGATGAAGAGATTAAGGCATTACCGCACAATCCATTAATATGAATTATGAAATGGTCCATTCTGCATTATAATTACACTTGCTACTGTAAGTTTATGTTGATGCCAATACTGTGCTTTTACTCAACTAAAATGTTAAAAAGTAATGTGAGTATTTGTTGAAGGCCAGTCAAGTCCACACCAATGCAACTCCTTGCAACATGCAACTACGTGCAACCAGTATCCCCGATGGCTGTTGCAAGGAGTTGCATTGGTGTGGACTGGCCTGAAAACTGTTTTGTTGCAAGGAGTTGCATTGGTGTGGACTGGCCTGAAAACTGTTTTGTTGCAAGGAGTTGCGACTAGTTGCATTGGTGTGGTCTGTGGCCTGTACCACTGGTTACATTGGTGTGGTCTGGCCTGTACCACTGGTTACATTGGTGTGGTCTGGCCTGTACCACTGGTTACATTGGTGTGGTCTGGCCTGTACCACTGGTTACATTGGTGTGGTATGGCCTGTACCACTGGTTACATTGGTGTGGTATGGCCTGTACCACTGGTTACATTGGTGTGGTATGGCCTGTACCACTGGTTACATTGGTGTGGTATGGCCTGCACCACTGGTTACATTGGTGTGGTATGGCCTGTACCACTGGTTACATTGGTGTGGTATGGCCTGTACCACTGGTTACATTGGTGTGGTATGGCCTGTACCACTGGTTACAAGCACAAGTTGTCTCCAGGACAGGAGACACTAAACAATTGGACAAAGAGAGAAAAAATCGAAACCTAGGGGAAAAATCAATTTGTGCCTTTGCAGAATAGCCTACTTTATGCAATTGTGTGCGTAATCTGAAAAGGAAGAGGAAGATATGTGGAGACAGGCTGATGGGGCTTTTGTTTTTCGAATGGTGCCATTATCAATGTCTACGTCTAGCTTAAAAGTGCTGTCCAGTTCAGTGGGAGTGCAAGTGACAGGAGAGCCGTTCTCTACCAGAGGAGCAGTTGTTTATGTATGTATTTTGTTTTGAAGCCGCTCGTTTCAGTTATGGCTGTCCATTCAATTCACTCTATTCTCTGAGGATGTTACTGTATGTGTGTTGCTTTAACCCTACGAGCTTGTAGGTCTGCTATAGACATAGAAACATAGCTTTTTCAGAAAACTGTCAGGATGCAGAAGACATTTTTAGAATCTGATCTCAGGTCAAAATGGGTTAAAAACACTGTTCTTTAACTCTTGGCTAATGATGTCTATTTTTCTCTCTCTCTTTCATGTGCCGTCCGCTGTCTCGTTCTGACCACACCCTCTCAGGTAAGACCACTCCCTCAGCTTTCATCTCTTTGTCATGATGCTCATAGTCTTTTTTTAAACCACATCTGCCACATGTCATAACCCACCCGGTCCTCTCTGCCCCGTGGGCTTCATCATTATGTCAAAGAACAGCGCCGTCTGTTTCGGAAATAGAACGTGGATGTTTTGTATTGTGTGTGTGAACTTGATTTACATACACTTGGGGGGAGTCGGTATTGCAGTTTACAGTGTTTCTTATTCTGTATACAGTACATATCCCTGCAATTATGCATTCTTTCTTGTGGCAAACAACCCAGCATTTTTGTATTTATTTTTTATTATCAGAGGCCAAAATAGTTTTTGGCTTCCATTTTTCCATTTCCTGTCCTTCCTTCATGGAGATGTAGTGTTGAGATCACACTGTCCAAGTTCCCCAACATGTCACCTCTCTGCCTCATTAAGGTCACTGACATTTTCAGTGTTGTCATGAGCACTTCTGATGTTCACGTTTCTTTACGGAAAATGAGATTCTAGGTTTGTTAGGGTGTAAAAGTAGTTGTTTTGTTGAGTGATTCATGGTTCTGAAAGACAAGCGTGATCTGAAATCATAAACCAACCAAAGTGGAAAAAAGCGGCACTCCAAAATAAAAGATGCAAGACTGGTTCAGATGCAATTTCTAAAACGTGAGTCTGCTCTGAAGAAGGCTGCTTGCCGAAACGTGTCAGCGTTCTCAAATAAACATGATAAATTGCATCTAAGCCAAGTCTTTTATTTTGGCGTGCCGCTTTTTCCACTTAGTTGGTTTATAAGTTATTTTCAAAGCTGAGCACCCACTGCCTTAATCAAGGGCAGTTACTTTCCAGAGGAAGCGCACCTGTTTTTCCTTCTTTACCTGTGATCTGAAATGTTTGCCAAAGTACTTTGATGATGCACAAACTGCAAATAGCAGACCTACAAGCTCTCTTCACAACACATTGTGACCATTTAGATCTAGTCTGTTGTTGCTGTGCGACACCGTTGTACGGCAAAGTATAACATAGGGCTCAGCTTAACCCATTTTGGGCGGGAACCACTTTTGGTGTTAGCATTATGTTATGCTTTAGCTATTGAAAAATAGCAGATCTACAAGCTCATAGCGCGCCACCGAGTGGCGCGCTACGAGCTTGTAGGTCTGCTATTTTTGAAAAACCGTGAAAATGTGAAAAAACTCAAATCTTTGAATATATATTTCAGAGTGAACATTTTGGACTAAAATATTTAGAAACATAGGTTTTTCAGAAAAATGTTAGGATTTAGAAGCCTTTTTTTTAATCGACCTCAGTCCAAAATGGGTTAAGTGGATAAGAGTGCATTTGTGCAGCCGGTATACTCACCAAAGCAACTATAGGAGAGCTACTATATTCAGAGTAAATGGCAGTGAATGAGCACTTCAGTGCATGTCTACCGTTCACTATGTGTGGTTTTGGGAGACAGCAGAAAAAGCCCACCTACAGAGGAGAGAATAACTGGTAGTTTACTGGGGGGAGATTACAGCGAATGAAAGCCTATTACCCCATTTAAACAGCTGAACTGTCTGCGCCTTTGTTTTCTGCTCATTGTGCCTGAATGAACAATCATTTCAACACTTGAGAAGCAGACGGGTTCAGATCAGGAGTCGTGATTCCAATGTGTTGATCGAATCGCCGTCAATTTGTACAAAATGTCCGCAGACAGACGCAGCTAAACGAATCAGAGCGTCTGATAGGACTCCTCTCTGTTGGCCGGGCCGGGGCAGGTCCCAGAAGGATGTTCTTTGTCATGTATATTAACCCATTTTGACCTGAGATCAGATTCTAAAAATGTCTTCTACATCCTGACAGTTTTCTGAAAAAGCTGTTTCTATGTCAGTCGTTCTTCGATTTTTCAAAAATAGCAGACCTACAAGCTCATAGCGCGCCACTCGGTGGCGCGCTATGAGCTTGTAGATCTGCTATTTTTCAATAGCTAAAGCATAACATAATGCTAACACCAAAAGGGGTTCCTGCCCAAAATGGGTTAAAAGCACTGTTGTTGAGTCAAAACAAGGCCGCTCAGCCTCTCATTAAAGCTCCCGGATGACGGAGTCGTCCTTTCATGTTCTCTCCACACGGGGCCCTTCCCTTCCTGTATAAAGCGGTCCCAGTCAAGCCCCTCTCTTTCCCTGCATGTATAGCAGCGCTACCAAACAAGACCCTCATCCTTCTCTGGGGAGAGAGAGGGTCTGTTATGGCTGTCAGCGAGCATTGCTGCTCCCAAAGTGTGTCAGCCGAAGAACTGTCTTACTTGCTTGGTTATAAAAAAAGAACAACATTTACATTATCTTGAGTCTGTTCCTCTGTCTGTCTGTTGTTTCGATCAAACGCTTCGGGCTATCGGCGGAACAGCAGATATAGCTGCCGCTCGCACACATCGTTTGACTTTGAAAACACCTCGGGAAGTTGGTGAGGCGCAGGCCGGTACGGGGGCCGAGTTTGCATCTTGGAGAGCCTCCCGAGTGCCATAGTATTCCAGAGGAACAGTCGAGGCTTTGTGTGGC
>NC_136807.1:6103598-6126012 GCF_951216825.1 Electrona antarctica | reverse complement strand
TGTGTGTGTGGTGTGTGTGTGTGTGTGTGTGTGTGTGTGTGTGTGTGTGTGTGTGTGTGTGTGTGTGTGTGTGTGGGTTGTGTGTGTGTGTGTGTGTGTGTGTGTGTGTGTGTGTGTGTGTGTGTGTGTGTGTGTGTGTGTGTGTGTGTGTGTGTGTGTGTGTGTGTGTACCTACAGTACACGTCCTCTCTCTCTCTCTCTCTCACTCACTCACTCACTCACTCACTCACTCACTCACTCACACACACACACAGCACTAACCTTATTAATTAAATTATTCACGTTGCAGATTCAAGCCCTTTTCGCTGAGGCAAGCAGGTCAGCATGGATTATCATTATCAGAGTGGATTATGGGACATTGAGTTTGAAACCGCCCCATATCCCCAAATTATATATATATATTAAGCACTTCTCAGTTGCAGTGTGTTGAGTTGTAGCCCATTATAGTCAGTATAGGTACCAAATCTACAGGCTCACAATACTCTGCATCGCAACACGTTGTGAGCTTGTAGATCAGCAAATGTCGGCACACGTGACGACACCGAGCCTTTTCTGCCGTAGCCCCCACATTATGGAATGCGCTCGCCTCCGACGTCCAACTGGCCCCTTCCATCGAGACTTTTAAATCTCTCCTTAAGACCCACCTTTATACCTTGGCTTATAACCCCCGTTGAGAGTTTCTACGGTCCATGTTTTGTTTCACCGTCTGCTGACGCTGCTGCGTCTCGTATTCTTCAGTGATGTGTCTCGGTTTTTTATTGTTTTTTTTACTGTTCTTTGCTGTTGTTTTACTGTGTTTTAGTTTTAGCAACAGTGAATTTAGTTTTTTATTTTCCTGTACAGCACTTTGTAAGCCTTGAGTTGTAAAATGTGCTATATATAACCCATTTTGGGGCGGGAACCCCTTTTGGTGTTAGCATTATGTTATGCTTTAGCTATTGAAAAATAGCAGATCTACAAGCTCATAGCGCGCCACCGAGTGGCGCGCTACGAGCTTGTAGGTCTGCTATTTTTGAAAAATCGAAGAACGACTGACATAGAAACATAGCTTTTTCAGAAAACTGTCAGGATGTAGAAGACATTTTTAGAATCTGATCTCAGGTCAAAATGGGATAAATAAAGTGGATTTGATTGGATTGGAACATACGGAGACGTGTCAAGCCCATCCCTCCCTCGTCTGCCCGTCTTTTTTGGAACAGCTGGAAATGTCTCTCTTCTAGCGAATCTCTCTCCCCTCTCTGGGCCCATCTGCTGCCGGTTAGCGTAGCCGCCGGGAGGCTAATGGATGTTAAATATGGCTGTGGTCGGTGTGTGTCTGTGGGCCTGCAGCCCACTGCGGTCTGCACCCTGTTCCCATTTCCACTGCACCAGCTCTGCAGTGTACTGTACTGTACTGTACTGTACTGTACTGTACTGTACTGTACTGTACTGTACTGTACAAGCCGTTTTCAGCTGAAGAGCACCGTATGTGGCTGACCCGTGGAGGGGCGATGTAACGTTTATTTTCATAATTTAATTTACTTGATATGATAAATAGCAGATAGCAGATGTACAAGTTCACAACGTGTCGCCATGCGATGCGTTGTGGGCTTGTAGATCTGATAATAGGGCTGAAGTTGTTTCATATTCTGCAGACACTGGCCAGAGTGAGAAGACTGACTGCCATCTGTACAATTGGGTTGTTTTGTAATTTTAGTTTTTTACTGCAAATCCGGGATTATACTCAATACACGGCTGCACTATCGCTATGTTTTCCATTAAATATAGCCGCCCGTCGCAGGCCCGACGCGCACTCTTATTTGGACTGTTATAGAAAGATAATGTTCACACTTCTAAAAAGTAGAAATGAAGCAACTTACTGTACTTAACCCATTTAGGCCTGACGTCAAAATTTTAAAAATTATAAATCTTGACAAATCTCTGAAAAATATCAGTGGTGTTCAATATTTCATGTCAAGGACCCCAAAAAAAATTATATGTAATATGCCACCGACCCCCATCTGAAAATATGTAGTTACAGGAACCCCTCAGAAGCAAAGATTTGAGTTAAAAACGTTCGCTCTGAAAGAATATATTCAAAGATTTGTGCCGCATTTTCACAATTTTTCAAAAATAGCAGGTCTACAAGCTCGTAGCGCGGCACTCGGTGCCGCACTACGAGCTTGTAGATCTGCTATTTTTCAATAGCTAAAGTATAACATAATTCTTAAAACACCAAAAGGGGTTCCCGCCCAAAATGAAGACATCTCACCGCCCGAAGAAAAGAATGCGGTGGAGTGCGTGTGAGTGACGGCGGTACAGTAACAGTAACAGTACGACACTCTGGTGATGATCCTGTGAACCCTCACAGACCTGCACGACTGGATCACACACACGTACACACACGCACCACACACACACACACACACACACACAGACACAGACAGACACTCTGGTGATGATCCTGTGAACCCTCACAGACCTGCACGACTGGATCACATGCTGCCTGCCCTGCACAGCTGCTACTAGACATGATTATAGTGGAAAAAGTACACACACGCACCGCACGCACACACACACACGCACGCACACACACACAGACACAGACACACGCACGCACAGTCACACACACACACACACACACACAAACACACACACAGTCACACACACGCATGCACAGACACACACACACACACACACACACACACACACACACACACACACACACACAGACACCTCCGTCGAGCCCCCAGGCACCACAGCCTCTGCCTGCTGCATCACAGGCCTGATAACACACACACACACACACACACACACACACACACACACACACACACACACACACAGACACCTCCGTCGAGCCCCCGAGCACCACAGCCTCTGCCTGCTGCATCACAGGCCTGATAACACACACACACACACACACACACACACACACACACACACACACACACAGACACCTCCGTCAAGCCCCCAGGCACCACAGCCTCTGCCTGCTGCATCACAGGCCTGATAACACACACACACACACACACACACACACACACACACACACACCTCCGTCAAGCCCCCAGGCACCACAGCCTCTGCCTGCTGCATCACAGGCCTGATAACACACACACACACACACACACACACACACACACACACACACCTCCGTCAAGCCCCCAGGCACCACAGCCTCTGCCTGCTGCATCACAGGCCTGATAACACACACACACACACACACACACACACACACACACACACACACACACCTCCGTCAAGCCCCCAGGCACCACAGCCTCTGCCTGCTGCATCACAGGCCTGATAACACACACACACACACACACACACACACACACACACACACACACCTCCGTCAAGCCCCCAGGCACCACAGCCTCTGCCTGCTGCATCACAGGCCTGATAACACACACACACACACACACACACACACACACACACACACACACACACCTCCGTCAAGCCCCCAGGCACCACAGCCTCTGCCTGCTGCATCACAGGCCTGATAACACACACACACACACACACACACACACACACACACACACCTCCGTCAAGCCCCCAGGCACCACAGCCTCTGCCTGCTGCATCACAGGCCTGATAACACACACACACACACACACACACACACACACACACACACCTCCGTCAAGCCCCCAGGCACCACAGCCTCTGCCTGCTGCATCACAGGCCTGATAACACACACACACACACACACACACACACACACACACACACCTCCGTCAAGCCCCCAGGCACCACAGCCTCTGCCTGCTGCATCACAGGCCTGATAACACACACACACACACACACACACACACACACACACACACACACACCTCCGTCAAGCCCCCAGGCACCGCAGCCTCTGCCTGCTGCATCACAGGCCTGATAACACACACACACACACACACACACACACACACACACACACCTCCGTCAAGCCCCCAGGCACCGCAGCCTCTGCCTGCTGCATCACAGGCCTGATAACACACACACACACACACACACACACACACACACACACACCTCCGTCGAGCCCCCAGGCACCGCAGCCTCTGCCTGCTGCATCACAGGCCCTGATAATCTCCCCCCATACGAGGCGGTGTATTTGATTACAGTGTTTAATCAATGTTTAGTGACATTACATTTCTGGGAGTTATTAAATCTCCCCCAGAGCCAATTAGGCTGATTGTGCACGGCTACCGTGGTCCGTTATACAACAGGCCGGAGCTAATTGGTAAATGGAGCCCGGGCTGACTCTGTTTGTTCATGTTTGCTAATAACATCCACTCACTTAAATATGCCTTTAGCATCCACTCACTTAAATGCCTTTAGACTTCTAGATTGGTTCACTAAAGGCAATATTGTTGATATTGCTTTGCAGATGAGAGAATTCCCGTTCGGTTCCCATCGAGTGACTTGGGTGGAATAGTTTTTCTTTGTAATATTATGTCAAAGAAATAGAGCTTGACAGATATATCGGTTTGGCCGAGATATATTGTCCGTTATTTGACTTTCTAGTAGGCCGATCTGTAATTATGCAGCCGCTGTGTCCTGTGTGACCTTTAAAGTTTGAAAATAGCAGATGTACAACCTCTCAGCGTGTCACAACACCACGCGTTGTGAGCTCCTACAGCTCAAGACGCCAAATGATCTTTGAATAGGACTTGAAGTAGTTAAAGTAAAACAAGTTTATAATTTGTGGAGGTAATTCTATATGTATTTGTTTGCTTATAAGTTAAATCTTCTCCATTTGAAACGTATGTCAGTAATTGGGGATATAGGACTCTTAAAATCTTCCATCGGTCGTTGTTGATATTGCTTTGCAGAGGAAATAACTGCCGCTCAGCTTCCGCTGAGTGACTATGGAGGAATAGTTTTTCTGTTTAACCCATTTTGTGGCGGGAACCCCTTTTGGAGTTAGCATTATGTTATGCTTTAGCTATTGAAAAATAGCAGATCTACAACCTCATAGCGCGCCACCGAGTGGCGCGCTACGAGGTTGTAGATCTGCTATTTTTGAAAAATCGAAGAACCACTGACATAGAAACATAGCTTTTTCCGAAAACTGTCAGGACGTAGAAGACATTTTTAGAATCTGATCTCAGGTCAGAATGGGTTAATATATCGCAGGGCAGAGAACTGAAGGCGTGCATGTGGATCTGAAGGAAACCTTTCATATCCGCTCACTGCGGTGCCCGCTTAGCGCTTGTTTGATGACACGTGTCGGAGCCGGGGACGGAGTGCACACAGTCCATGACGAATGGCCTGACGACGGAGCCATCAACCATGCACTGCAGGCATACTGTCATCTTCTATATAGAGGAGGCAATGATCAGCTTCTCTCGCACCGTTCCATTTGTGCACTGCAATCTGGAACACATTTTAATGAATACAACGTTAATTTATGTGCCGAAAATAGCTGATTTAGCTTGAATGAGCTTCTCGTTATGCTATTATCTGCGTGCAACACTAGCTCACAATACCCTGGGCAAGACCTATACGCTGTAGAGGCTATCATTTGTTTGGGCGGAAGTAGCGGAAGTATCGCCCAAGGAAAGGACGTTGATGCTCTACAAATCAGTTTACATTCTCCGCGAATGAAACAAGTGTTGTGATTGGTCGGGAAAATATCTTATGCGGGGGGAATACATCTGACGGATGTTCCGGACGATACATCCGCCGATAGCTTCTCTGCCTTACGTTGTGACCAGGCTTTACTTTATGCTTCTCTGCCTTACGTTGTGACCAGGCTTTACTTTATGCTTCTCTGCCTTACGTTGTGACCAGGCTTTACTTTATGCTTCTCTGCCTTACGTTGTGACCAGGCTTTTCTTTATGCTTCTCTGCCTTACGTTGTGACCAGGCTTTACTTTATGCTTCTCTGCCTTACGTTGTGACCAGGCTTTACTTTATGCTTCTCTGCCTTACGTTGTGACCAGGCTTTACTTTATGCTTCTCTGCCTTACGTTGTGACCAGGCTTTTCTTTTCTGGGACCGAGGCTACGTTAACCCTATTTTATACTTTGGAGCTAATCACTCACTATGCGACAAGTTGTGATCATGTTGTGCTTGACCCCCAAATTGAGATGTTTGAGATCCACAGTACATTGTACACCGTTAGGTGTGCGTGTGCGCCGTCCCCTCGGCAGGGGGCCACTGTGTAATCACAGGTATTACTCCTGGCTAATATTGGCAGGCCTCCTCCTCAGCAGGAGGGGATTATCCCAGCAGCCTCTAGCTCAGTGCGACTGCATTGCTGTGGCTGTGCTGCAGGGACTTGTCTACAACCGCGCTGGGAGCCGCTTGGACCGGAGGCTCCTTGATGTTTAGACAGCTGCTTGGGTGTATGGGTGGAGAGTGATTGATCAGCACATCCAAAACAAATGAACAAACGTATGAAGCATTTGTCTTATTTGGAAGCGCAACGCACAGCGTGGCCCGCTTCCGCTTCACCAAATGACTTCCATCCTCCTTTTTGTTTATGACTTCATTGTCATTGTAGGGAAGTTGAGAGGGAGACAATGTAGGAGAGACAGACACCAGGGAAGTTGAGAGGGGAGACAGTGTGGGAGAGACAGACAGTACAAGAGCTAAGAGTGGGACAGTGTGGGAGAGACAGACAGTACAGGAGCTGAGAGGGAGACAGTGTGGGAAAGACAGACAGTACAAGAGCTAAGTGTGGGACAGTGTGGGAGAGACAGACAGTACAGGAGCTGAGAGTGGGACAGCAACAGGGGGGGGACTCAGGACTCTGAGGTGTTATGTGGTGGGAGTGAATGTGATCACAGAACCATCAGGGGTTAATTAGGTGTCGATACAGAGACCAATGTAACCAAACAGCCAGACTTAACTGTCCTAACACGTCTTCATGACGTGTGTGGTGGTGTTGTTGATTCTCCTGCTGTGTGTGGGTGGCCAAAAACAGCAATGGTTGTTACATCTCAGACAAAGGAAGGACTGAGGAGGATCCTCTTAACATTTAGCACAGTGACTGATGGGGAAAGTAAAGCGGTGAATCACCTCGGTGTCGGAATCACCCGGCCCGCTAATAACCGCTGTGACATTCTATTACTTACTGGTGCTCTGCTCGGAGAGTAACCTTGGGCCGGGTGGTTGGGTTCGTTGTGCGAGGCCTGCATCATGCGCATGCGCAAGAAGTCTGTTGAGGCGTGTGGGTGTATGTGCGTGTGTGCACGTACGTGTACGTATGTACGTACAGTTTTTTTGATTGATTGAAATATTTATTAACAGTTTGCAGAATTACAGTACATTTCAAGCACAAACTCAATACAAAGACTGTTAACTGTGAGTGGACGACCCAATTAAGCATTACACTTGTTTACAAGAGGGTCCACCATGTTCAATTCATCAAAACATTTAGAGACGTACAAATAGACACTTCTATATAGACAAAGAACAGAACAGGAATTCATCATAGAGGTAAAAAGGGAAAAGAAACATATACAGTGAGGGGGAAAACACCTGATTTATACTTTGTACGACGGTGTGCCGTGACAAAAATAGGCCATCGTTGTGACGCGCTGTGAGCTTGTTGAGTGGTTATTTACGGCCAGCGACACCACCGCGCAGAGACGTATAAATCATTCTCCACAGAGACACAGACACAGCACCCCCCCACCCCTTCCCAAATGAGGATTCAGACGTCATTTCCTGCATTTGGATTCAAGGAACTAGAGAGACCCCTGCAGTGAGATGGGAAGCTCTCTCTCTCTCCCCTCAGTTCAAACACTTAAGATGATTGCTTCTCCAATAACCTGTGTGTGTGTGTGTGTGTGTGTGTGTGTGTGTGTGTGTGTGTGTGTGTGTGTGTGTGTGTGTGTGTGTGTGTGTGTGTGTGTGTGTGTGTGTGTGTGTGTGTGTGTGTGTGTGTGTGTGTGTGTGTGTGTGTGTGTGTGTGGGTGCGATATGTAGAATCATTCAGACCAATGGGATGCTGATGTCAGCATGGGATGCTGATGTGTGTGTGTGTGTGAGAGAGAGAGAGAGAGAGAGAGAGAGAGAGATGTAGAATCATTCAGGCCAATGGGATGCTGATGTCAGCAGAGTGACAGATCTCTGTCTTCTCTGTCCTCCCACTCACCTGTCTGACCTCTTCACCAGTGGAGCTGTGTGTGTGTGTGTGTGTGTGTCACAGTGTGTGTGTGTGTGTGTTATGCCCCATGTGTTGTGCATTTGTAGAGAGAGGCAGAGTGGACTGCTTAATGAACTGTCTTTCATTTTGGCACAGAGGAGAGGTGGATAGACACACTTCATTAACCCTGACATCGGTTTTACATACGCACATGAACACACACACACACACACACACACACACACACACACACGCACACACACACACACGCACCGACGGAAAGCAGAAAACACACAGGCTCCATTGAGGGCGGAAGCGACTATACCACATGCCACGGCGGATGAAGATTGATTGCAACCTTTTCAGCCACTGTTTTATCTGGCCTCACACGAGAGAGAGCCGGCCGCTTCATGCACTCTCTGTTTTTTTGGGGAGGAGAGTTGTGGGCGGATTGGGGGGGGGTGGGCGAGGTTTCAGTGTCTGGCGACTAAAGAGAGTGACATTTATGGAAATTAATGACATGTCAGGAGGATTCCAGATAGTGCCGCTGTACTCCCCGAAACATGGGAACACTCCCTGACGGTCATTAGCGCTGATCCTCCATTCTGCGCCCCCCAAATTGCTGCTCTGGAGACGGAGATGAATGCTGAGAGGTTCGTGGCAGAGAACTCTGGGAGTTGTTCGCCATATTGAGATGCTGTGATTCGTTGACGACGCCGGAGACGCAACAGCTTGTCGGGGTTATAAGGGCCAAGACGACAGGTCATTCACTCAGAAATAATTGACAGCGGAGTCTGTTTAGGTTTCCTGTCACATGGTGTCTCTGTTTTCTGCCATGTGAACGGGATGAGAGCAGCTCTGAGATACCCCTGCAGGGGTTGACACCATAAGGTCTCAGAGGCACTTTCCCGTTGGGCAAGTGCAGTTCATGTTCTACTTGCCCAAAGGTCATACCCACTTGCCCAAAAAGTTAATCATCCATTATAAAATCACACCTGTGTGAACTGAGTGGTGCAGTGACGTCACACACTAACCATAGCAACCATGCGCACCTGTGCGTGGGGCCACGTACAGGTACCACGTACAGGTACACGGGTACATACACGGGTACAGACCAAGCTGGTTGTTGGAGTGGTTTGCACCACTCAAAAATGACCGGTACATTTTCAGATTTCAGATTTGTATTGAAGGGACAGCCCCTTGAGATGTAGCATCTCATTTTCAAGAGGGACCCATAAACAAACAAAATACAGAAAAGCATACTGTACACAAATACACAAAACATGCAGTACACAGATACAAACAAATATACAGATACATACATATATACACAAATAGCTTGCTCACCCTCTTCCACCTACACCACCAACCACCACATAATACACAAGTAAGACGCGCAAACGCGGGAAGCGAACGCAGCTCGTAAATTGCAATAACAACAATTAGAATAAATTACGTACTTTTTTAAGGTTTTTTTTAAGTTCTCTTAAGTTAAGTTAAGTTTTGTGTGTGTGTGTAAATGCAGTGCAAATATTTCACATTTTTTAGTTCAATTATTTTTTTTCTGGGGCTGTGTGATAAAAACGCATACCTCAATTTGTATGCCAAATACCTACATACTAGCTATGAATTATGACTGGGTTCACACTTATTTTTCATTTTTAACCCATTCTGGGCGGGAACCCCTTATGTTATGCTTTAGCTATTGAAAAAGAGCAGATCTACAAGCTCGTAGCGCGCCACCGAGTGGCGCGCTACGAGCTTGTAGGTCTGCTATTTTTGAAAAATCGAAGAACGACTGACATAGAAACATAGCTTTTTCAGAAAACTGTCTCCTACAGTGAAAACCCCCCAGGAGTCCTTGTGGGGATGCCAGGGGGTCCTCAGCTAAATGATTCCAGGAGTCCTTGTGGGGATGCCAGGGGGTCCTCAGCTAAATGATTCCAGGAGTCCGTGTGGGGATGCCAGGGGGTCCTCAGCTAAATGATTCCAGGAGTCTGTGTGGGGATGCCAGGGGGTCCTCAGCTAAATGATTCCAGGAGTCCGTGTGGGGATGCCAGGGGGTCCTCAGCTAAATGATTCCAGGAGTCCGTGTGGGGATGCCAGGGGGTCCTCAGCTAAATGATTCCAGGAGTCCGTGTGGGGATGCCAGGGGGTCCTCAGCTAAATGATTCCAGGAGTCCGTGTGGGGATGCCAGGGGGTCCTCAGCTAAATGATTCCAGGAGTCCGTGTGGGGATGCCAGGGGGTCCTCAGCTAAATGATTCCAGGAGTCCGTGTGGGGATGCCAGGGGGTCCTCAGCTAAATGATTCCAGGAGTCCGTGTGGGGATGCCAGGGGGTCCTCAGCTAAATGATTCCAGGAGTCCGTGTGGGGATGCCAGGGGGTCCTCAGCTAAATGATTCCAGGAGTCCGTGTGGGGATGCCAGGGGGTCCTCAGCTAAATGATTCCAGGAGTCTGTGTGGGGATGCCAGGGGGTCCTCAGCTAAATGATTCCAGGAGTCTGTGTGGGGATGCCAGGGGGGTCCTCAGCTAAATGATTCATAGTAAACAAAGCAAAACCGACCTGCACAGGGTCTATAACTCTAAACAGTGAGGATTGTATTATTGTACATTGGCCTCCCAGAGATACAAATCATATCAAATGGGATATCCGTGGCCTAATGCAACAAACTGGGTGTCCTTGAAACTTGAGAAAGAGAAACGGGAGCACTCGTCTCTGTTGACAGTCGTATACCGGCTGCACGTATCTGAAAAGATTCTATTAAAAAACTATCACCAGCACACACTGAAAGGATCTCATATTTTATGACCCAGCAGCAGCGTTCTGACGCTTCTGCCGGAGCCTTCTATTTTTTCTTTTATATCCCACAATTTTGGTAACCCATTTATTTCACCCAGTGTCAATTTATTGTCTAGTATAATCCTGGGCGCTACACTCCTACTCTGCCCTACCTGGGGAGAGCAACGGACTGACCTCATGTTTCAAACTGGAGCCTTATCTTCAGTGTGACAGTATCTCTGACGCTGAGGTCGAGGAAGAGTCCGGCCCAAACGTCCATGATTCTCAACCTGTGAGGACAGTGCAAGCGGGCATTGCAAATAATTGTCGAAAATGTCATTATGTACATCATTATACGTATACATTAAGAGTGTTAAAGGAGAATTCCATGCTAGAAGGCTTTTTTACCTTTCTTACCTTTCTTTGTAGTCTTTACGTCCCCACCAAAGAGGTCCAGGTGTTTTTTGTGCAAAAGCTCCTTATTGGCTATTTCCCCTACCATAAGCCGTCAATGAATTGAATGGGAATTGAATGGGGCTATGGGGTGTTGTGCTAATTCGCTTATTTCCATCGAAATAAGTAGTAAAGTGTGCCGCTTGGGATATTATTTATTATGAAGAGAGGATATATACAAAAATGCAATTCATTTAGGGCTTATAGTAGGGGAAATGGCCAATAAGGAGCTTTTGCACAAAATAACACCTGGACCTCTTTGGTGGGGACGTAACAACTACAAAGAAAGGTAAGAAAGCCTTTTAGTATGGAATTGTCCTTTAAGTGGTGTTAAGTGGTCAGATGGGGCAACAGTGGCTCAGGGGTAGAGCGGCCGCTAGAGGTTCCCAGTTCGATCCCGGGCTCCCCCAGAGTTGGTGTCGAAGTGTCCTTGAGCAAGACGCTGAACCCCTAATTGCTCCTGATGTGTAGTTTGGTGCCTTGCATGGTTTCCTATGCCATCGGTGTATGAATGAATGCGTCAATGTAATGCACAATCTATGTAAAGGCCTATGGATAAAAGCACTATATATAAATGTACCGTTAATTTTATGGGTGGAACGCAAATGCTTTCAATCATTTCAAAGTGGGCCCTGATCCAGAAAAGGTTGAGAACCACTGAAATAAAACATCCTAAAAGGACTTTCAGTGATTGCTCGTGATCTTTTTATTTTATATATATATTTTTACTTGTCCTTGAAATGAAACAGCTTTAGAATCACTGATGTAGGAGCGGGCCACGCTCATATATTCTGGACCATTCTGTGTTTTGAGATACCTCTGACTTTTTCCTTCTTATTGCTGGGAAATATCCCTGAAGAGTTTCTAATACATGATAAATATTGAATCAAGATCCTCTTATCAACAAGTAAGAAAGCGATCATACAACGCTGGTACCAACAGGACGAAAGAACGAAAGAACATTGGATGGACATTACTGAGGAACTGTATGTTATGGAAAAACTAACATTCATACTTAGACTACAAGAGGATAAGTTCTATAAAAAGTGGGAAAAGTGGGATCTCTTCTCTCAGCCTAGCGATAATGCAAGAGGATTTCAATTAATGTATCTTGTAATATGAAAAATGCAGCTTTGTCTTTTGTTTTTTGTTTTTGTCTTTTTTTTTGTCTTTTTTTTTGTATTGTCTTTTTGTTTTGTTTTGTTGTCTGTCTTGTCATCAATAAAAATTAAGTGAACAAAAAAAAAGAATCACTGATGTAGAACACGGTAAACATCCAGAGTGTTCGTTTAACTCCTAGAATATTTAACCCATTTTGACCTGAGATCAGATTCTAAAAATGTCTTCTACATCCTGACAGTTTTCTGAAAAAGCTATGTTTCTATGTCAGTCGTTCTTCGATTTAAAAAAAAATAGCAGACCTACAAGCTCGTAGCGCGCCACTCGGTGGCGCGCTATGAGCTTGTAGATCTGCTATTTTTCAATAGCTAAAGCATAACATAATGCTAACACCAAAAGGGGTTCCCGCCCCAAAATGGGTTAAAACAAAAAAAAAACACCTCCTGGCAACTCGCCAGCGCAAATGACCGCGGCCATGGACCTCCTTGATTAACCGTGACAGAAAATCGCTCGAGATTGAGAGATATGAGAGATTAATGGTAGTTATACCATTAACTAAAGTAAAAAATGTAAGTGGACAGACAGGGCACCAATCAGAGGAGACGGTAGTGCGCTGGCTTTCAATGTCGGGTTTGGGGGACCCCCAGGGGGTCCAAGTGGAACCTAACGGGTCTGTAACTCTGAGGCCAAACATTTGTGTTTGATGGCTGTGTTCTGTAACCTGACTCTGCCAGATTGCGGCAGTATTGAGTTCACCAGTTCCCTCCTCCTGCCTGCATCTGGGCTCTCTCTCTCTCTCTCTCTCTCTCTGAAACGATGAACCCGGAAGCAGCGGGACAAAAATCTGATATCTCCATAATAATTTCAAGTCATAGGCCTGACTCACACCTTTCGATTTCGATCTAGCATACAACATTGATGCATGCTAGATGTAAAGAATGGGTTTGTTTACATCTTGCCCCAATGCATTTCCAATGGAAGTCACATGGTTTGACACAACATTTGTGTTGTACGGCTTTCGGCTGTGTTTCGACTGCCCCCCACCCCCTCATACAACACAAATGTTGTGTCAAACCATGTGACTCCCATTGGAAATGCATTGTGAGCTTGCATCAGTAAACAAGTCCCATGCATCAGCTATACATCAATCTGTTGTGACCGTGTGAGTCAGGCCTTAGTCTTGTTAGGTTGTGTTTACATTTGCGCTGTGGCAGCGCTTCAATATGTCATAAGTCTGGCGTTGATCCCGCCGCCTCTATAGCGGCCGCATACAGCCGCATATTATCGCTCCGGCCAGAATTGGTTCGGAGTACGTATCGTCTCTGCCCGAGAGTTCCCAGACTCTCCCTAATGGCAGAATGCAAATGTTGTCCAGCAGGGGGAGTGGTTCCACCAGGCTATGTGTTCTGCACCATCAAACAAAAATGTTTGGTCAAACCACTCTCTGAGTTACAGACCCGTAAAGGGAACCCCTTTTGGTGTTAGCATTATGTTATGCTTTAGCTATTGAAAAATAGCAGATCTACAAGCTCATAGCGCGCCACCGAGTGGCGCGCTATGAGCTTGTAGGTCTGCTATTTTTGAAAAGTTGGTGGTGGTGGCCCCCCGGATCACACGGTGAGAAGCGGTGCGGTACACAGTGGAAGCCGCAGTGCGATTTGAATGCCTTTCCACGCGCGCATGTGTGTGTGTGTTTGTGTGTGTATGTGGCCATTTTTGCCTTGTAAATCTCCTGGCTGCATGCTCCTTCATTAAGCAGCCTGCTGATTTAGCGCTCAACTCTGCCAGTGGGTGGCCATAAATCAAACCATACAACATACCTCCTCAGATGACAGCCTGTACCCATCATCAGCCAAGGACGCTACACTACTCTCTCTCTCTCTCTCTCTCTCTCTCTCTCTCTCTCTCTCTCTCTCTCTCTTAGTCACAGTACCTGGAACGCCCTCACCTCACCTCTGTTCCTGAATCTAATGACCTGATGTCTTGTTCCCGTAAATGTGCGTGCGTGCGTGCGTGCGTGCGTGCGTGCGTGCGTGCGTGCGTGCGTGCGTGCATGCGTGGTGTTGTTTTGAGAATCTCTTGGATAACGGGGAAAGAAATGGTCATCAATGCATTTTGTGTGACCGAGGATCCTTCCAGACTGAAGACGCCATAACTGTGTGTAGATCAGGGATTCTCAAACGTTTTAATTTCAAGTGGACCCCCTAAATTGAATTTGACACACAGACACCAATTTTAAAAATAGTTTGTCCTCATAAGAGGAGATTTGTGTTTGTGTTAAGGGACCTATAACATCAAATTCAACTTTTTCAATTTATTTTGTGTTTTTGGGGCTCCCATATGTGTTTTCTATCCCCACAAATAACCAATTTTGAACAATCATATCATATGGGTGTTTTAATTGCTCTCAGGAACAGCTCAACTGATTTTGGCCTCATCGTGATGTCATCAATGTCACCCTACTTTGTATAATTCCTCCTCTTCTTCAGTCTTCAGTTCCAAATTTGCATTTCCACTTTGTTTACAATATCCACCATTGTTGATTTTCCAAGCTGGCATGGAATGGAAACAAGCCTGGTTTTATCTAGCATCAGTATTATAATGACTAAAATATTAAATAATCTGCATATCAGCGCCCCCACCACCTCAGGACATTGTGGTACTGCAGCTAAAACTGCCAGAAAGAAATGACAAGGACTGGTTATATCAGAGTGGTGATTGAGGCTCAAACCATTAGAAATAACTTTGAGGGACATAGACAATATGATATTAAATATTAAAAGCTGTTTTAAAATGCATGTTATTTGCGCTTTAAAACTTTAAAAAAATACATTTTGAAAAATAAGTTTTGTTTTTGTCCTTCACCTATAATACTCCAAATAGGAACTCCAGGTTCAAAGTGATTTATAACTGGAAAGTGGTCCTTAACCCATTTTGGCCTGACCTCAAAATTTAAAAAATCCTTCTAAATATTTTCACGATTTTTCAAAAATAGCAGACCTACAAGCTCATAGCGCGCCACTCGGTGGCGCGCTACGAGCTTGTAGATCTGCTATTTTTCAATAGCTAAAGCATAACATAATGCTAACACCAAAAGGGGTTCCCGCCAAGAATGGGTTAACTACCCAGCTGTCCAAGCCAAGAAGGATGCGGTGGGTCATTAGATGGGAGATGGTAGCCACCATGCCCCCCCTCCCCCCCCCCCCCCCCCCACACACACACACACACACACACACACACACACATTCTTGTAGACACAACTCCATCCCAACGGATGGAATTTATGGGCTCGTTAATTGGGTAGAAATTAAGAGCCATTTCCTCTAATAGTGAGAGTTTTACTGGTTTGTTTTAATGGCATTCCCCCTAAAAGGAGGGCAAGGCTGTGTGCTTGATGTGTCTGTCGGGGGAGAGGAGAGGCATGGCTGCTGGGTGCTTCACTGCTTGATGTATCAGTCTGGGGGGGGAGAGGCTGGGAGAGCATTAGCTAAAAGGAAGAGGCAGTGAGCGATGGGCTGCCGCACGCATACTACAACTCTGCAAAGAAGTACTCTGTTTTAGTTTTCACTTAAGTAAAAGTAGCAATGCCACAACGTTGAAATACGTACAGTACATGCTAAACTATTGGCATGTGCCGAAAGTAAAAGTAATCACACTATGCAGAATCTTATGTTTAACATGTTTTTTCAAAGCTTTGAAAATGTGTCAATCTTTCGAAAATAGCATATCTACAAGCTAACAACGCGATGCGATGCAATGCATTGTGAGCTTGTATAGCTCAGCTTCTTTTTTTTTCTCGAATAGCCGAATTATAGAATTGACTTTAATTGGTTAATGTATGATTTGTATTTTAATCCAAATCTGCAAAAATAGTAACTCAAGTTTTAAATGAATCGTATAGTGGAGTAAAAAGTGCCATATTTGATTCTGAGACGTAGTTAATAACCCATTTTGGGCGGGAACCCCTTTTGGTGTTAGCATTATGTTGTGCTTTAGGTATTGAAAAATAGCAGATCTACAAGCTCATAGCGCGCCACCGAGTGGCGCGCTACGAGCTTGTAGGTCTGCTATTTTTTTAAAGTCGTGAAAATATTTATTTCAGAAAACTGGAGGATTTAGAAGATTTTTTTTTAATTTCGAGGTCAGGCCTAAATGGATTCTGAGACGTAGTTAAGCACACATCCTCTCCACCACAGGTAGCGGATAGGCTGCCGTACAGCATATTGAACACGGGGGTCGGCCAGAGGACTCTATGATGCCACAGGGGGCGACGCAGTGAAAGCATGACTCGGCTGGGCGGCTTTTACGGCCATCCATCCTCCTCGGGGGGGTAATCTTCATTTCCCCCCCGTGACTCACTTGACTTTCAACGGGTACGGCGTTTAACTGCTCGCTTGAATTACGCATCGAAACCCAGTGACAGGCGTTTGACGAGATGCCAAGTCTGTGTTTAGCATTATTGGGATTCATCTAGTGAATGTGTCTGCTGGGGCGGAGCCCTGATCGGAAGAGTCTTGACGGGTTTAATGTGAGGTGGCACTTTTTGAAGTGACCCCAAAGTCCTTTGATGAGCACATAAAAGTCAAGGCAGAGTTTGTGCTACTTTCATATTCTCTTTAGTTGACTGCGCGGGCGTGCTGCGACCAGGGGTTTCAATGTCTGGCCACTTTGTAGTGTCGGTTGCTGGTTGGGATCCTTTAGGATTTTAACTATCCCAGTTTCTTAATGATCTGGAAGGACTTCAATTTGCAAAGCAGGATCAGTATCTACTGAGGGTATTGCTGGTGGCATCCAAAAAACCCTTAACAAAAAAGTGGCTTACAAATGTTATACCAAATATAAATGAATGGATTGATTTAATCTATAGTATATTTAGTATGGAGAGAATTACATTCAGCTTTAGAGGTCAGGTTGAAGTCTTCACAGATAACTGGTTTAGATGGATTACTCATGTTTCTACCATAAGACCTGATTTTGTATAAATTCAGTTAAACCTGTTTAACCTGTAGAAACAGATGCACCTGTTTGAGGTACTTGTGTATTATGATCATCAATAGAGAAGAGAGGCAGATATCTCCCCTTGTGTGTATTGTACGTATATTGTCTTGTCTTGTTTTGTTTTTGGTTGTATGTATGTAATAAAACATAAATTGAAAAAAAGAAAATAGCAGATCACTGAGGGAACTTAAACCCATTTTGACCTGAGATCAGATTTTAAAAATCTTCTACATCCTGACAGTTTTCTGAAAAATAGCAGACCTACAAGCTCGTAGCGCGCCACTCGGTGGCACGCTATGAGCTTGTAGGTCTGCTATTTTTGAAAAATCGAAGAACCACTGACATAGAAACATAGCTTTTTCAGAAAACTGTCAGGATGTAGAAGACATTTTTAAAATCTGATCTCAGGTCAAAATGGGTTAAAGTTCCCTCTGTGTCAGAACCGGTCAGAACCAGTCAGAACCGCAGTAGTAAAAGCACGGACAGAATGTGAGGAACGTGGGGCCCATATCGTCAACAACAGTGACTGCGGAGGGTCTGTAGATACAGCAGAGAATTATCTCTCTATACACCACCGAGGTCTCTCTGACCAGCCTCCCACCTTTGACTTTCTTATGGTCACACACACAGCAGACAGCCTTCGTTAACCCAGACTATACGGAGCCAGACAGTAGCGGGGATGCGGAGGGAGGGTGGTCATCGACCCCCCCCCCCCCCACGTCTAACAACGGATAGCGTTCACTCCCTACTGGGCAGCTGAGCTCTCGCTATCTCCATGATGAGTTGTGAGAAACGAGCAGTCGTGGGACCTGAGCAAAAGAATTCCGTGGAATTCCAGACAGCTACGATTATTCAGCCAGGAACATTCAGACATTCACAGAAAATTAAGTTATTATGGCCGGTAATGTATATACATTACATTACATTCATTTAGTGCCGGGGTCCCCTTGAAATGAAAACGTTTGAGGACCACTGATCAACACAGCTGTGACGTCTTCAGAGTCAGGAAGGATCTGTCGGTCAGTCACACAAAATGAATGAATGTCCAGTGATTTTTTTCCCCCCGCCGATATCTAAGAGATTCTCAGATGACCGCCACCACCCTTCCCATTACCCTCCGTCGGTCTTGATGTCTGTGGCACCGTATTTAATCAGGGCCCTCACGCTAAATTAACCCATTCTGGACGGGAACCCCTTTTTGGTGTTTTTAAGCATTATGTTATACTTTAGCTATTGAAAAATAGCAGATCTACAAGCTCATAGCGCGCCACCGAGTGGCGCGCTACGAGCTTGTAGGTCTGCTATTTTTGAAAAATCGTGAAAATGTGGCGCAAATCTTTGAATATATATTCTTTCAGAGCCAAAGTTTTTAACTCAAATCTTTGCTTCTGGGGGGGGGGGGCGGTCCCTGGAACAACATATTTTCAGATGGGGTCGGTGGCCAATTACATATAATCTTGGGGGTCCTTGTCATGAAAATGTTTGAGAACGACTGACATAGAAACAGAGGTTTTTTTTCAGAAAACTGCCAGGATTTAGAGGACATTTGTAGAATCGTTCCCAGGTCAAAATGGGATAAACAAGGCAGCTCCGGCCCCTGCGGCGGAGATGAGGAGTTGTGTGGCGTGAAATTGCGCCATTGTGGAGAAAGGCAGCTTGAGCAAAAAAATAAAAATCCGTTTTACCTTTTACATCTTCTCTCAATAATGTAATTATGGTGCTCTGGCGCCGCATATGCAAATGAACCCAGGGCGGGTTATCTAAGACGCCGACGAGCTCCGCGATTAAGCCCTCCTCAGTTTTTACCAGTTATCTCCAAACAAACACGCACGTACGCACACGCACGTACGCACGCACGCACGTACGCACGCACGCACGCACGCGCATGCGCACGCACACGCACACGCACACGCACACACACACACACACACGTAAGTGTCCTGTACCCCAACCCAACATGAAAACAAGAAAAGACAAATAATGTGGGCGACTGTGGCTCAGGAGGTAGAGCAGGTCGTCCAATGATCCATGGGTCGGCGGTTCGAATCCCGGCTCCTCCTGTCTACATGTCGGTTCAGTGTCCTTGGGCAAGACACTGAACCCCAAATTGCTCCTGATGTGCTGGTTGGTGCCTTGCACGGCTTCCGCCGCAATCGGTGTATGAATGTGTGTGTGAATGGGTGAATGTAATGCACAATCTATGTAAAGCGCCTTGGATAAAGGTGCTATATAAATGCACCATTTACCATTTTACAAATAAACACACCAAATGGTGCTATATGGGCAGGAGAGGGTAGGGTGGGTGAGAGGGTAGGGTGGGTGAGAGGGTGAGAGGGTAGTGCGGGTGAGAGGGTAGGGCGGGTGAGAGGGTAGTGCGGGTGAGAGGGTAGGGAGGGTGAGAGGGTAGTGCGGGTGAGAGGGTAGGGCGGGTGAGAGGGTAGGGCGGGTGAGAGGGTAGGGCGGGTGAGAGGGTAGGGAGGGTGAGAGGGTAGGGCGGGTGAGAGGGTAGGGCGGGTGAGAGGGTAGGGCGGGTGAGAGGGTAGGGCGGGTGAGAGGGTAGGGCGGGTGAGAGGGTAGGGCGGGTGAGAGGGTAGGGAGGGTGAGAGGGTAGGGAGGGTGAGAGGGTAGGGCGGGTGAGAGGGTAGGGCGGGTGAGAGGGTAGGGCGGGTGAGAGGGTGTTCAACCCTGAGCCTCATTTCACAACAGCTGAGGAGAACCCACCACCACCACGATGCAGATAGGACAATAAGGACAGTAAAACCCACCACCACGATGCAGATAGGACAATAAGGACAGTAAAACCCACCACCACGATGCAGATAGGACAATAAGGACACCCATTGTTCGCCTGCAACTTCTGTGATTGTTGTGTCAATGCTGTGCTCTTTGGCAAAGGGGGAGGGGGGGGGGCTCCCCCATTCCAGATATCTCAGCCAAAAATGACCTACTTCAGGCAGGAACATTTGGCCCTTTTCTACATCATCTCCATACATGGATCCTTATACTAATGCTCACTGTGGGACGTTGCCTGCCATTTATATCTACACCCCCCGACAATGTGCCTACAGGTACCGATTTCAAATGGGTTTTTTGTTTGTTTGTTTTTTTCTTATTTTTGAGTGGTGCAAACCACTCCAACAACCAGCTTTGTCTGTATGTTTGTGTACCTGTATACCTACGTGTCCGTGCAAAGGTGAGAATGGTTACTATGGTTAGTGTGTGACGTCACTGACATAGCTGATCAGACTATATAAGACCTTGCACCACTCGGTTCACACGGGTGTGATTTTTTATTAAACACAATGGATTCTACAGTATTTCAGCTTTCCAGGAAGAGAGAGGCTGTATTTTCCATTATTATCTTGGAATCCCCATTGATGATGTCACTGGTAGGCAGAATTCTGTAACTGTCCATAGCCAACCAATGAGACACAGAGACGGTATAGCATCTTAAAAGGACCACTTAGATAATAAGGTTAAAAATGGTATGTGAAGAAGTGTGAAGAAAACCATTTTAATGGGACGGGAGAGGTGTGTTGAATTAGATGAACAATAATTATCAAAGGCATATCTATCTCTTCACTGCAAAATCCTGGAGTGAACCCTCGTGGTTCCATTTGTACCCCTTTTGGTGTTTTAAGCATTATGTTGCACTTTAGCTATTGAAAAATAGCAGATCTACAAGCTCATAGCGCGGCACCGAGTGCCGCGCTACGAGCTTGTAGGTCTGCTATTTTTGAAAAGTAGTGAAATGTGGCACAAATTTGAAATATATATTCTTCAGAGCGAACGTTTTTAACTAAAAACTTTTGCTTCTGGAAGGTCCCTGGAACAACATATTATGAGATGGGGGTCGGCGGCCAATTACATACGGTATATGTTTGGGGCTCCTTGACCTGAAATATAGTTTGAGAACCACTGACATAGAAACATCAGAAAACTGTCAGGATTTAGAAGACATTTTGTAGAATCGAGCTCAGGTCTAAATAAGTTAAATTAACACTGCGGATTTGACTTTGTTCCACTTCTTCCCCCGCCATCTCCCCTCCAGCCTCGTTTCCTCGGCTCCTATTGATTCAAGGGCTGGAGAAAAGGAGGAGACGGTGAAAGGGGTGTATACTCTTCACAGCTGGTACTGTTTCACCTCCCTCTGTGTCCCCCGTGGGAGAAAGGGCCAGTAGTCCCTTCAGAAGCTGCCCCTGTTCTGGGCCCTGTTTCTGGCTGACCCGAACGCTCGAACCCCCGTCTGTACACACGGTGAACCCCCGTCTGTACACACAGTGAACTCCGAAGAGTGAACCAAATGGAACCAAATAGACCCGCTTTGGTTTCATTTGTTGATCTTGCTGTGTAAAAGGTCTTGTTTCCTTCCAGCCCTTTCAGGTGGAGGATCTTGGTTATTTTTTGGGCCCCCATGTTGTGCCATGACTACTATTTTTACCGCCGATTCGTTACGGATTTGGGAACCTTGAAACTAAATACATGACGAATAAATGAGTGAAATTACATAACGCATAATAATAGCCAGCATTAACAGTGAACCATTCTGACTCCTGGCAAATAAAAATATTCAGCATAATTTACACTTAAACAATTAAGGATACTGATAGAAGTACTCCTCATAGAAGTAAGGAGATTTGAGGATTACAGATGCATATTACAGTAATACAGTATAAACAGATGTTGTACTACTACTAATAATACATCTGTTTCAACTCTCTTTACTTAACTGCAGTTTAGCAGAGGTGTGTGTGTGTGTGTGTGTGCGTGCGTGCACACAGCTGAGTTGCGGTAACAAAGACACCCTGCTGCTTACACTCCAAAATATACATGTGCTTGTGCACTCACACACACACACACACTCACACACACACACACACACACACACACACACACACACACACAGAGAATCAATTGACACGGCACATCGCTCAAATGGATTTTACGGAACTTGAAGTGGGAGCCCATGTTGGACGTAT
>NC_136807.1:6078598-6098598 GCF_951216825.1 Electrona antarctica | reverse complement strand
GGGATATGCTGCCAGCCGCTGCTTTCCTCGCAGGGCCCATTTTTTTTATCTGCACGCGTTACGTCACGTGAGAAGCTCTGGTGAAGCTCTATGTGGGGAAACAGCGAAGGAGTGAACTCGTCACTCTAATGCTGTTACAGAAGGAAGTGCATGCTTTCAAAGACTAGAGAGAGAGAGACACAAAGAGAGAGATACAGAGAGATGGAGACAGAGAGAGAGAGAGAGAAAGAGAGAGAGGGACACAAAGAGAGAGATACAGAGAGATGGAGACAGAGAGAGAGAGAGAGAGAAAGAGAGAGAGAGAGAGAGACACAAATAGAGAGATACAGAGAGATGGAGACAGAGAGAGAGAGAGAGAGAAAGAGAGAGAGAGACACAAAGAGAGAGATACAGAGAGATGGAGACAGAGAGAGAGAGAGAGAAAGAGAGAGAGAGACACAAAGAGAGAGATACAGAGAGATGGAGACAGAGAGAGAGAGAGAGAAAGAGAGAGAGAGACACAAAGAGAGAGATACAGAGAGATGGAGAGAGAGAGAGAGAGAGAGAGAGAAAGAGAGAGAGAGACACAAAGAGAGAGAGATGGAGAGAGAGAGAGAAAGAGAGAGAGGGACACAAAGAGAGAGATACAGAGAGATGGAGACAGAGAGAGAGAGAGGGACACAAAGAGAGAGATACAGAGAGATGGAGACAGAGAGAGAGAGAGAGAAAGAGAGAGAGGGACACAAAGAGAGAGATACAGAGAGATGGAGACAGAGAGAGAGAGAGAGAAAGAGAGAGAGAGACACAAAGAGAGAGATACAGAGAGATGGAGACAGAGAGAGAGAGAGGGACACAAAGAGAGAGATACAGAGAGATGGAGACAGAGAGAGAGAGAGGGACACAAAGAGAGAGATACAGAGAGATGGAGACAGAGAGAGAGAGAGAGAAAGAGAGAGAGGGACACAAAGAGGATACAGAGAGATGGAGACAGAGAGAGAGAGAGAGAAAGAGAGAGAGAGACACAAAGAGAGAGATACAGAGAGATGGAGACAGAGAGAGAGAGAGAGAGAGAGAGAGACTTGAGACAGAGAGAGAGATACAGAGAGATGGAGACAGAGAGAGAGAGAGAGAGAGAGAGAGAGAGAGAGAGAGACTTGAGACAGAGAGAGAGAGAGAGACCTAGTTAATAGTGTGTGCAAGAAAAGTGCCACAGTCACGCACACGTGCATGAGCATACAAACGCACACACTCACACACATGCACACAAACAAACAATTGAAGTGCATAGATAGGGCACTCTTCATTATCATCCTATGGTGCTGACAGTCAACAGTGGATTGAATGGGAGTGAATGGGTGTTTATGTCCAGCTCGCGTCCCCGTTATTACTACCCACTTTCGCACCAGTGAGGGGTGGGAGGGGCTAGCCCACACCGGGCCCGCAGCAGTCAGCACACACAAGTCAATAAGGCAGAGGGTGTGTGGAACGTGAAGCACAACGGAGCTGTGCTTATGAGAAACAACACAAATAAAAACAGAAGCCCAACACGAGGATGAAGGAAACATTCAGTCCAAATGTCCAGTTTGCTAATTCACAACTAGTACTATAGCCTACTACTTTGGTGTTGAAACTTTGAATTTCTCGTAAATTTACGCTATGTGGGGATTATCTGACGAGGTTAAACCTTACATAGGCTATACTAAAGCCTACTAAATTGGTCAATATAAGTAAAATAATATAGCCTTTCCATAGGAGTATCTTTTCCAAGAAGAATACAGCCAGTAGCATATTTTAAATAACTAAAACATAACTTATTTACCTCAGAGAATGTTTTCATTCTGGATAAAATCATAAAAATGGTCTACGGTCTAATCTAATGGAATAAATGGATGATCAGATGCAGGAGTTTCCACGACTCATCTAACTGTAACTAGGGCCGTCACATTGCCCGCCCGCCCCTCCCACCCCTCACTGGTGCGAAAGCGGGTAGTAAAAACGAGGACGCGTCCAGCTCACTGTCAAAGACCAGAGTGTGGAGGAACAAAGGGGAAGAAATAGCAAGGGTATCGTCAGTTTTATGATTTGTGTGTGTGTGTGTGTGCGTGTGCGTGTGCGCGTGTGAGAGAGTGGGTGGGTGGGTGGGGGCTCTATAAGTGAGGTCTTTAAAATAGACTTTAGTTTTTACTGACATGCTTTTTTCTGCCAACACAACATGTTTTCATGTGGTCCAGGTCCATCAGTCATCCATGTATTGTTGTAACCTGATCATCCCACCAGCATGGGGCACATTGGTAGACAATGCTCTAAAAGGAATAGTCCTTTCATTTCATTTCACATGTGGCGCATGCCTAGATTTATTGCATGACATGACATACCATGATCAGTGACATTACAACAAAACTGTCAAGAGATCAGTAAAGGTAATTCCAATTAGCAATTAGCCACGACAAGCACAATGTTATATTTTGTTTTGCAACCACAAAACTTACTGCAATAAGACTGTGGGACACCTACAACGTAGCTTGTAGCTTTTTAATTGTGGTGTTTTTGTTTGTTTGTATGTTTACTTCACTTTAAAAAAGAAAATTGTAACAGTACCTTTTTGCTGAAGCGGCCCCGGTCGCTATCATGCAAAAATAACCACCTAAAGCCCAACCTGGATCCAGGAGAAAGAACATCTCTGACTAACTAACTAAGTGGCCCTTTGTTGCTTTATCTCAAGTGATGCACAATAATAGTCGCTGCGGATAAGTGCCATCCTAGTTTTCTTCAACAAGTGATCGTGTGTGTGTGTGTGTGTTTGTTTGTGCGTGCGTGCGTGCGTGCGTGCGTGCGTGCGTGCGTGCGTGCATGCACGTGCGTCATATACTGGAGTTGAGTATTGGCCACCACAGCGAAAACAGCAGATCTACAATGTCCCAACCCATTGTCTTGTGAGCATGTAAATAGGCTATTTTTGGTATAAATCAGTCTTTTAAGCCCTCCCTGCATGTGTCTGTGTGTGGCATGGACCCTCAAACGAGGCGTCGGCAACAGTCTGGGGCGACGGGGGGTGGGCGGTGGCGGGTGGGGGGTGGTGTCAAAGGTGACGTTTCGGCGGGGCTGCGAAGGCTCCCGTGACCCCGTGGAACGCTTGTTTCCCCGAGGAGCTCATTAGCTGGCGTGTCGGCTGGCATGTCGGCTCCAACCAAAACAATGACCACACAAACAAGCTGTGGTGGAAGGATACCAGTACTCACATTTAAAAGAAAAGGTAAAGGTAGCAATAAGTTAAATAACACATGCATGTAGAAACACACTATAGAGGGTATGCGCATGCTTAAAGTGAATGGCACATCGAGTGGCAAATCGAGTGGCAAAGCAACAGGCAAAGTGATTTTAACATTGTTTAATGTTGTTTAATGCAATCAGATAGGACCTTTCTGTTTGGATGTATGGGCTGTCAAGGCCAGAAAGTAGTTTTTGCCACTCAGTAGGCATTCCTGCATAACTTCCGGGTTTGATGATGATGTCACACGCATACTCTCTATTACAAGTCAAAGGCCTGTAATTGAGTAAAAGTACAAAAGTGCAGAACCGAAGTAACATTCCCCCAATTTGATTACATTTGTCGAACCTTTTCAAATAATAGATGATCCACAAGTTCACTCATCGTATTTCCAACGGGATGTGAACTTGTAGATAAGCAACTTTCAGAAAGCCAAAATATAAAATAAGCCTTAAGTGGTTTATGTATCCTTTATTATAATCTGCATTTACAAAGTACCTCGCAACTAACATTAAAGGTATATTCAGTGATTTTACTTAATTCAAATATCACTTATTTTTCCTTTTTTTCTGGATAATCCTACCTACTATAGAGTGTGCTGACCATATAAGGAGTTCCTCCCTGTCCCCAGTGAGCCCCTGGGGTCAAAAAACCCTAGTTTCAGTTTTGGTGGCGGGTGGCAAAGCCTTCATCCAATCAGGATGAGAGGGGCCTTCCTCCAATCATGATCGAGTGGGGGCGGGTCTTGGTGCACATGCTGTTGGCCTGTTGCACTTCCCCCCACTGTAGAGCGTGCATGTGCACATTTTGTTACCGGGGCGGACTGGGTGGTTTTCCAAATCACCCAAATCACTGAATGCTCCTTTAAGTGGTTTATGCATCCTTTATTATAATCTGCATTTACAAAGTACCTTGCAACTAACGTTTTCTAATAATTTCAGTACAGTGTTTGCCTCTGTGGTGAGTGGAGTAGAAGTGTAGTGGATCAACACATTTAAATACTCAAAGTAAAAGTTCAGTGCTTGAGCAAAATGTACTTAGCTACTTTCCACCACTGCTAACAAGAGGCAGAGTGTGCTGCAATATGCAACACGGCCACAAGAGGCAGAGTGTGCTGCAATATGCAACACGGCCACAAGAGGCAGAGTGTGCTGCAATATGCAACACGGCCACAAGAGGCAGAGTGTGCTGCAATATGCAACACGGCCACAAGAGGCAGAGTGTGCTGCAATATGCAACACGGCCACAAGAGGCAGAGTGTGCTGCAATATGCAACACGGCCACAAGAGGCAGAGTGTGCTGCAATATGCAACACGGCCACAAGAGGCAGAGTGTGCTGCAATATGCAACACGGCCACAAGAGGCAGAGTGTGCTGCAATATGCAACACGGCCACAAGAGGCAGAGTGTGCTGCAATATGCAACACGGCCACAAGAGGCAGAGTGTGCTGCAATATGCAACACGGCCACAAGAGGCAGAGTGTGCTGCAATATGCAACACGGCCACAAGAGGCAGAGTGCTGCAATATGCAACACGGCCACAAGAGGCAGAGTGTGCTGCAATATGCAACACGGCCACAAGAGGCAGAGTGTGCTGCAATATGCAACACGGCCACAAGAGGCAGAGTGTGCTGCAATATGCAACACGGCCACAAGAGGCAGAGTGTGCTGCAATATGCAACACGGCCAAGCGGATGTCGAGCCTGCAACGCCATACGCTGACACTTAACCATAAACACTGATTATGTTGTCATGCAAAATGTCAAGTGAATTTCCAGCGCACTTTCCCCAAATACCACAAGAATAAATATGCTAATGTGGCACATTTACATTAATTGGACTGGTGTGAATAAGTCTCACCCAAAGCCGAACGTTTTAACATAATTAAGCCACACCTACATAAAAGTGTTGCATAAGGCGACAGCAGGAAGAGCTGCTGCAGAATGTAATTATTCATCAAATAAAAAGCATTTCCATTGCTGTTTTGTGGCCTTAATTCCTCTTTAACCTGCGGGCAGAGTGACATACAGTACCTAATGCAAACAGAGCCAGAGATACTCAGTGTACTAAAACCTTTTCTACTTACACCTCAAGCGAGGGTGAAAGAAGAACCTGGATGATTCTTTACACTACCCCACAGGGCCGGTCCTGAGCAATCTGGCGCCCCAAGCAGGATTTGTTTTACTCTGTCCCAAAAAATGAGGAGACACTGTGGAGGCACTGGGGGGACAGTGGGGACACGGTGGAGGCACTGGGGGTCCATTGGGGAGGCACTGTGGGGACACTGGGGAGGCTCTGTGGAGGCACTGGCGGGACACTGGCACTGGGGAGACACTGGGGAGGTACTGGGGAGGCACTGGGGGGGCACTGGGGGGACACTGGGCAGACAGAGTTGGGACAGAGTAAAAAAAAAGCGGGTGGCTTCGTCGGCCTGTAGGAAGAACCGGGCCTGCTACCCCAACATGTGCCACTTCCATTTAGTTTGCCTGATGGTGCCTTGTTATGTTCCAGATCCACTTAAGTCCCGCTTAAGGGCTGGCTGCTAGTGTATTTTCTGTCATTGTGACGAAAGCGTTTGCTGAAAATAGCAGATGCACAAGCTCACACAACCCGACGCGATGTGAGCTTGTCGATCTGCTATTTTCTTGCTAAAGCCTTCCGCACAATCCGGGGGCTGGGGTTTAAGTGGTTAAAAAACACACGGATGAAAACACATTTGTATAGCATCTGCATCAGCTCTTTCAGCCTGTCCACTAGTTGGAGTTCAACCTACATTCAACAGAAGGATGTGGGAAGGAGATATTTTCATCCTCTTCCATCCTCTGGGCAGCAGTTGACCATTCCCTAGGTCACTGTTGCCAAACCTGTCCCTCCACACCCTGCAGGGCCCAGAGAGCATGCATGATAGAACACACAGATTAAAGTATTTTACTATTTTAGTATTCTCCTTCATATTGCCGCCGCCGTATTCTAGTATGTCTTAACCCATTTTGACCTGAGATCAGATTCTAAAAATGTTTTCTACATCCTGACAGTTTTCTGAAAAAGCTATGTTTCTATGTCAGTGGTTCTTCGATTTTTCAAAAATAGCAGACCTACAAGCTCGTAGCGCGCCACTCGGTGGCGCACTATGAGCTTGTAGATCTGCTATTTTTCAATAGCTAAAGCATAGCATAATGCTAACACCAAAAGAGATTCCCGCCCAAAATGGGTTAAAACATGCAGACGGCGAGTTTTACTTTAAGTTACTGTACTTTTGTAGTTTTGAGTTTTTACCTTTTGATTTTGTTAAGGATGAAAATTTGAATTCTCGCTAACTCCGATATATTTCCATTCATAACTGCACTGTATGTACTGTCATTGAATGCCTTGTTCGTTAATATATGTACTGTCCCTCTCAAAGAAGGAAGCAATAGAAAGAAAGAAAGAAAGAAAGAAAGAAAGAAAGAACATCCTGTTTTGAGCATCTTGGACACCCCTCACACACACACACACGCACACACACACACACACACACGCGCACACACACACACACACACACACACACACACACACACACACACACACACTACTGTTCAGTCAGACGCAGTAGCTTGTCCCTTTTCAATGGAACGCCACGGTGGGATTGGATTCCGTCCGAGGTGATGTGTTTAGACCCCCCACGGTCTCCTGTGGGTCCCCAGCAATATTAAGGAAGCGTTTAAAAGAATCACTTAAGCCCTGTTTTCTTTTTTGGCTATTCAAAAAATACTAAAATATCCTATCGACAGCATATGCTCTTTGAGAACAATTATGTTGACAAATCTTCCTTTGTGGGGGTCCCTGGCACAAAATCCTTTCAAATGGGGGTCCGTGGCCAAATTACTCAATCAAACTGGGGGTCTTTGACATGAAAATGTTTGAGAACCACTGTGGTATGCCAGCTATATGAATGAAGTAGCTAAGCACCCCCCACACCGCCCACCCCCACCCCCACCGCACCGATGGCGAGATGAATTCCTCATTCCCCTCATCCGCTCCAGTGATCCTCCTTAACTCTGAGCCAGGCCTCCATTAGCACCCCCACCCCCTTCAAAATGACTTTCAAAACGCCCAGAGAATGTGATTATCTGCTGTCTGGGTTTTTGGGGAGAGAGAGAGAGAGAGAATCTCTGCACAAATCAGGAACCACATATAGGATATAGCAATGTCTAATTCCAGCTGGCGTAAGTCTGTCATTTTTTAATGACACACTTTTACCCAATGGTGGAAAGTACATTTACTCAAGTATTGTACTTAAGTACTACATCTCAAAGGTAAATATTATACTTTTTACTCCACTACAATCAGCTTTAGTTAGTATAGTTACTTTGCAGATTTAGATTAATATTACAAAACATACATTACCAAAAAACAATTTCTGCCCAGTTTTATACTTTGACCGTTCTAAAGGAGCCGATCTACAAGCTCATACCGCGTCATGGTGCTTTATGAGCTCGCTACTTTCAAGTACAAAATCTGAGTATCTGAGTTCTTCCATCACTAGTGTTACCCTGGCCTGGTTAAACCATTTAGACCTGAGGACAATTCTACAAAATGTCTTCTAGACAGTTTTCTGAATAACCCATGTTTCTATGTCAGTCGTTCTCAAACATTTTCATGTCAAGGACCCCCAAAAATATATGTAATTGGCCGCCGACCCCCATCTGAAAATATGTAGTTCCTCCCAGAAGCAAACATTTGAGTTGAAAATGTTCGCTCTGCAAGAATATATATTCCAAATTTGCGCCACATTTTCACGATTTTTCAAAAATAGCAGACCTACAAGTTCATAGCTTGTAGATCTGCTATTTTTCAATAGCTAAAGTATAACATAATGCTTTAAAACACCAAAAGGGGTTCCCCGTCCAAAATGGGTTAACCTAGTATTGACCATGGATCCGCCATAGAGCCACCGTGTCTTATGAAGCTGCTGTCAGTCAAAGTAATTGACATCTGGGGGTTGAGGCAGATGTTTGCTGCTGTCTGTTCCTTAAACTGAGCTGCGGGGGAAGGTTTTCAAGAAAACCCACCGCCATTTTTGAGGTTGTGTCATTTAACCATGACCCTAATCGTGGGTCATGTCATAATAGGTCAATATTCAGTGACAGTATAGGAAAATAACAGTGGGAAATAACCGATCTACAAGCTCACAAGAAATGTTGTGTAGAAGGCCAAAAGGATGGGGGGAAACTAAGGATAAATGGTGCATTTATATAGCGCCTTTATCCAAGGCGCTTTACATGGATTGTGCATTACATTCACCCATTCACACACACATTCATACACCGATGGCAGTGGAAACCATGCAAGATACCAACCTGCACATCGGGAGCAATTAGGGGTTCAGTGTCTTGCTCAAGGACACTTCGACAGTAACTCTGGGGGAGCCCGGGTTCGAACTGGCAACCTTACGGTTACCATCCAGGCACTCTAACCCTGAACCACCGCCGCCCCTAGGATAGAGCCCTGGGGGGCCCCTAGCTGGTCAATGAAATATATAGGGTTTAATTGGTTAATTTAGACATTGAATTCAGACATTGAACTGGAACGGTTATTCTAAAAACAGACACAAAAATGTGTTCCACGGCCTGAAAATCTAAGTTTAATATGGTTTGTGAAGCCCACCCACGAAGCAACTTTAATATTGGACAGAGTAAGTGGGGGTTATATGTTTTGGATTGTCCTTTCCAGGCATTCCCAGATGTTAACTTGTTATCTGCAAATATATCAAATATTTCTATATACCAAGGCCATCTGTCATCATTCAGGGCCATGAGTCTGTCTGCTGAAGGAGTTATTTGGTCATGTTAGGAATGGAATGGCTCGGAACAACAAGCCCAAGGCAATCTGAAAGGGGGAGAGGAGAGGTTTGTGCAGAAGCCATACTGTAAATTGAATAACCCATTTTGGGCGGGAACCCCTTTTTGGTGTTTTAATCATTAAACTTTAGCTATTGAAAAAATAGCAGATCTACAAGCTCATAGCGCGGCACCGAGTGCCGCGCTATGAACTTGTAGGTCTGCTATTTTTGAAAAAATCGTGAAAATGTGGCCCAAATCTTTGAATATTATATTCTTTTCAGAGAACGTTTTTTAAATAAAATCTTTGCGTCTGGAGGGTCCCTGGAACAACATATTTTCAGATGGGGTGTCGGCGGCTAAATTCAGATAATTCTGGGGGTCTTTGACATGCAAAAGGTTGAGAACCACTAACATAGAAACATGAGTTTCTGAAGAAAACTGTCAGGATTTTAGAAGAGATTTGTAGAATCGTCCTCAGGTCAAAATGGGATAAATGGATGAATAAATCAAGTTTTCTTCCCCAACATACTTTTTCATGTATTCGGAATTTGTGCACATACATTTTACTACAAACACAACATTCATAAATAATTAAGGATTCTAAAATTGCCTTGTCACTGAACAAAGTGAATTGTTTACAGCTAAATATGACGACGCAGTGAAATCAAATGAGTGGCGAAGGGCTAAAGAAATGCTGAATAATGCTTAACCCATTTTGGGCGGGAACCCCTTTTGGTGTTAGCATTATGTTATGCTTTTAGCTATTGAAAAACAGCAGATCTACAAGCTCATAGAGCGCCACCGAGTGGCGCGCTACGAGCTTGTAGGTCTGCTATTTTTTGAAAAATCGAAGAACGACTGACAGAAACATAGCTTTTTCAGAAAACTGTCAGGATGTAGAAGACATTTTTAGAATCTGATCTCAGGTCAAAATGGGTTCATGGAACTGTTCCAGAATGATTCCTGGAGTCTACCTCATGCTCCTCTGTTCACTATACTGACCATTAGTGAACTTTTATCACTGTGAGGTCATTGCAATTCCCTCCAGGTCCTACGGTACCATTACCACAGCCTTAGTTGGAGGGGAGGCGACCTCTGCTATCGCTCCCATTGTTGGAGGGGAGGCGACCTCTGCTATCGCTCCCATAGTTAGAGGGGAGGCGACCTCTGCTATCGCTCCCATAGAAAACAGCCCTGCCCTTTAGGGCCACCGTGACCTTGCAATCATCCTCAGTTCAGATAAGACTTGCACTAAACACCCCCACACCTGGATAGGATAGAGATGGGAGGATTCGCTCCTCCATAATCTGACATTATCCCCCATGGGAACCAGGGCAAGTCTTACTAAAGGTTTATCAGATGAAGCGCGGGGGAAGGTATTAAATTCATCGACTGACAGGTGATCAATGCTCAACTCTTAGGGCCGATTCATACTCCTATTTTACCGCTGTTTCGGCGCTGTAGTGCCGAAATGATTTCGGCTCGTCAGAAATGTTCAGTAGCACCGAAGAGCCGACTTTAGGACGGTACCCGCCCCCCCCGAACCTCAAATGTCGTCACATTGTAGGCTCTACAGAGCCGAACAGACTTTTATTCGGCTCTAAAATAGGAGTATTAATCGGCCCTTACAGTGGCCCTGTAAGAGGGCCACTGTAAGAGTCCAGAATTTGCCAGTTACAGTACAATGTGTTCTTTTATTGTTACATATTGCGTACAGGGCTACAGGCACATACGATACAAGTAACATTTATTTCTGTTCGGCTCCTCAGACATTGGGTCCCGACTCCGAAGCGTATTTTTATTTATTTTGGCCAGCTCCTTCATGTGCTAGATTGTCCAGGGGAAGATGCTTTTTAGCAATCTGCTGGCCTTATGGCAGCAGAGCCACTTTCCATGTGGCATCATCTTAAACTCTCCGTGGTCGCCGGGGTGACTACGATATTTGATGATTCTTCAAGCTTTAGGCCATTTATTATAAAGTCATTGCTTTATCCTGACCTGAAAATGCATTTTCTGAGAGACATGGAGGCTCCTGTTTACTGATCAGGAATGAATACTAAGAGAATATAGAGCTATTTAACACTCAGTTTAACCAAAGAAATTATGTTTTTCCGTGTTGATATTTGTGTAGTGTAACTCCTACATGTGGTGTGTGTTTTGGGAGGCGTGAGGTTCTTAAAAGCCTGCTGGTTAAGTCTTCTATGCTGTGTTCATTTCCAGATGTGTGTTGTGTGTGTGTGTGTGTGTGTGTGTGTGTGTGTGTGTGTGTGTGTGTGTGTGTGTGTGTGTGTGTGTGTGTGTGTGTGTGTGTGTGTGTGTGTGTGTGTGTGTGTGTGTGTGTGTGTGTGTGTGTGTGTGTGTGTGTGTGTGTGTGTGTGTGTGTGTGTGTGTGTGTGTGTGTGTGTGCGTGCCTGTGTGTGTGCGTGCAGGCGGGCAAAGTACTGTTTATTTCCATGTCTGCATGTATATGCATATGGGTGTTTGTTTTCAATGTGGGTTTGAATGTGAGTGTGTGCGTGCGTGTGCGTGTGAGCTGGTGTTGTGGTGTGTACAGGGACCCGACACTCCCAGCAGCATATGTTTAGTGCGCCGTAGCGGGGTGGCAGCGCCGTGGCGGGGTGAGGAGCAGCTTGTGGCTGGCTGGCTGCGGCGGAGCTGTGCGTCACTCAGCCAGTCAGCATCTTTCAGCACAGCTGTGCCTCTCTCTCTCTCTCTCTCTCTCTCGTGACACCCGGTGGCAGCGGCTACACACACACTGTATATACAGTGTACTGTATGTACGCCAAGCAGGGCAAGGGTTATATACAGTTAGTGTACATTTTGTATAGTCATTTGGGGTGTTTAACCCATTTTGGGGCGGGAACCCCTTTTGGTGTTAGCATTATGTTATGCTTTATAGCTATTGAAAAATAGCAGATCTACAAGCTCATAGCGCGCCACCGAGTGGCGCGCTACAAGCTTGTAGGTCTGCTATTTTTTGAAAAATCGAAGAACGGCTGACATAGAAACATAGCTTTTTCAGAAAACTGTCAGGATGTAGAAGACATTTTTAGAATCTGATCTCAGGTCAAATGGGTTAAAGGTGTGGTCTGTAGGTTTTATGTCGTCTGACGAAGAGAGAGGTAATTCTAACTAGGGATGTCGTCCCGATCACGGTTTTTGGCTCCCGATCCGATTCCGATCATTTGATTTTGAACATCTGCCGGTAACGATTTTTCCCGATCCGATATTTATATTTTATAGAACACGTTTATGCCACATCACAATAGTACAATATCCCAAATCTCAGACAATCTCCAGGCTAATATCATGATATGGATATAATATGATACTAGGGATCACGATCAAGTTTTTTGGCTCCCGATCCGATTCCGATAATTTGAAAATGACGTGATCTGCCCCCGATTTCCGATCACCCGATGGGACAACCCTAATTCTAACCCGCGGTCTCCTGCATGGGAGACCAAATATCTAACGCTCACGCAACAGGGAATCTCTGCTTGTGCAATGGGAGAGTTGAGAGACTCTAGAGAGACCCTGCAAATGTACTATAGTTATATTATATTAAACCATTCAGGCCTTTTTCTAAATCATGACAATTTTCTGAAAGATTTGAGGCACATTTTAACAATTTTTCAAAAATAGCAGATCTACAAGCTCATAGCGCGCCACTCAGTGGCGCGCTATGAGCTTGTAGATCTGCTATTTTTCAATAGCTAAAGTTTAACGTAACGCTTAAAACACCAAAAGGGGTTCCCGCCCAGAATGGGTTAACATTGGTTAAAATAAAATAGAAAATATTAATTCAAATAAGATATTCAAGGCTAAGGGGGCAAAGATGGCCACCGATAAATCTCAAAATGTAACGTAGAGTTGAATCAACACTCCAAAGTGCTTTACAAGAGGAAAGCTCTTGTGCCATACCGTATATGCTTGATATATGATCTGCCAGGAGACACTTCATGCACACTACAGAAGTCAAGCATTGTGCACTCTCAATTGGAGCACGCTCGCCTGGCGTGCAGCTTAACGCCAGCATAATGCCATAATAGTTGTGCGGTCGCAGGGATATTGCGTATCAAGTGTACAGCATGTCGTGCCTGACTTACAGATATTCATATTGCTATTCATGTGCTGGCCTATTATGGGTTGGCGGTGAGTTTATGAGGTCCTTGAACCAGACCGTTTGGCACACTGAGGGTTGGCATAAAAAGCCAAAAAGCATGTAGGGGCAACGACAACGTGCTCTGGGTTTTGGCTGGGTGAGCCGAGGCAGAGCTGGCTTTTCTGTTTTTGGTCTGAAGTGCCAGGGTAGCTGGTTCAACTCCAGCAGAATCTCTTCTCTCTCTTCCTCTCTCCCTCTGTTTCTCTCTTTCCTCTCTTTCTCTCTCTCTCTGTCTCCCTTCTCTCTCACTCTGATTTATTTATTCTATCCTTTCTTTCTGTCTCCCCTTCGTCACGTTGACTTCATTGGAACGAGACCAGGGGACATTTCAGTGTTAGAACACCTGTCCTTCCTGTGTCCTAGCCATACCCCAGCCCGTTGTTGTTGTGGGAGCGCTTGTTTTGGTTCACTTCACTCAATGTCCTGTGTATTATGCACACTTTCAAACGAATGCATAACTTTATTTATCACGTTACAAGGTACATGCCACACTGACAGGGAGACCCTGACGTCTATGCGGCACGCCCGTGCGAGCTGCTAGGCGAAGGAGTGCCTGCGTCGTGCAGCAGATGGCCTCGCGCATCAACATTGTTTACACCAGTGGTTCCCAAAGTGGGGTCCGGGGACCCCCAGGGGTCCTTGAGGGAGTTCCAGGGGGTCCCCAGCTGATGATAGTTAGGAACCAAATTGACCCTTATGGGTCTGTAACTCAGAGAGTGTACAAATGGAACCAAACGGTTCTATTTGTACACTCTAAGAGTTAAATAATTTCTCTCTAAGCAATACCTCCTTCTCTTCTCCACCAACCCTCTCTCCAATTCTCTCACAGGGAATTGTGCACAGCATTCATATTAATTCGCAGTGGCTATTTGATATAACAAATGTATTCGTTATTATAAAATATGAATTCGACACATGTCAGATACATAAATTAATGTGTAATCATGTCCTACCTCCTTCATCGTGTCAGACTGGCCCTCCATCTTTGGAAAAGGTTTAATGGTGCATTTCCCTACTTTGGAGAGGAGCTGCAAGTTGATCCCATAGATATCAATATATATATAGGGGCGGCTGTGGCTCAGGAGGTAGAGCAGGTCGTCCAATGATCCATGGGTCGGCGGTTCGAATCCCGGCTCCTCCTGTCTACATGTCGAAGTGTCCTTGAGCAAGACACTGAACCCCTAATTGCTCCTGATGTGCTGGTTGGTGCCTTGCATGGTTTCCGCTGCCATCAGTGTGTGAATGTGTATGTGAATGGGTGAATGTAATGCACCATCTATGTAAAGCGCCTTGGATAAAGGCGCTATATAAATGCACCATTTACCATTCACCATTTATATCAATTAATGGGCTATGCTATGCTAAGGTCCCTGTCAAACTGCACACACACTTTGCCCGTGTCTGGGTCAAAATCCCCCCAAAATAGAACCCTTTAACAGCAGACGTAGTCAGTCAGCTGTGTTTATCATGCTTTCATCTGCTCCAACGTGCTGACCCACATTCCATATCTTATCTCCATTATGCCTTTGAACTTTGTGGCACTGCCGAGTTACTGAGGTTGGACGTGCTAGGACTGTCCATGTGTTTGTGGATAAGTATGTGTGCAATGCAATACAATAGCATTAATCACTTCCAATATTGCATCCTTATTTTTGTCTTAGTCAGGTAAAAAAAAAAAAAAACAGATCTGCAATTTTTACTTGTACAACAACGTACAGTACATAAAGTGGTTAAAGGGGCATTCCACTCATTTTCAACATTTTACTATGTCATTAATATACCTTAGAGCTGTTGTGTGGAAATAATAAAAACGTCCCTCTATTCTGTGTTTCCTAGAACTGGAGGTCTGAAAAAAATCATTAACATGGTGAATCACATCTTGATGATGTCATCAAGATGTGAATGATTAATGATTTTTCTTGGAAACACAGAATGGGGGGACTTTTTTATCACCTCTAAGGTCTATTAATGACATAGTAAAATGTTGAAAATGAGTGGTATACTGCATCTATGTGTTTGCACACGCATGCGTGCGTGCGTGCGTGCGTGCGTGTGTGCGTGTACGTGTGCACGTTATGTATTATTGTTCCTTCTTGATTCTTGCCTTGACCTGCTTTGTGGTCGGCCCAGCCAGCTCAGTTCACCAGCAGCACCACACCTACAGTAACATCATGGCAGCCTTGGCAGGCCACAGGGCCCAGAGGCTGCCTGGAACACCACCCTAGCAGACAACAGATACTCCACGGAACACGCTGCAGTTCCACAGACCACAGCCACATTCTATTCCTCCTGCTGGTCGCTGACCCGCCGGCATCTATTGAGACTATGATGATGGACTGTGGAACTTGGATCTGCTCATATCAGTTTTATAACCCGTGGGATAGGAAGGTGTGGCAGGCAGGCGCTGATAGGACAATTAATGACCAATTGCGACAGCTTTGTTATCTAATATGCTTCGGTGGTCACCCACGGTGTGATATTAAAATCTGGAATTCATTGGAATGATTGATACATTATTTTTAACCAATCTGTATGGCAGATTGTCATATTCCGGCCCATAGGGCCATGACAAACTGAGGAGTGGGGCGACTGTGGCTCAAGAGGTAGAGCAGGTCGTTCAATGAGCCATGGGTCGGCGGTTCGAATCCCGGCTCCTCCTGGCTACATGTCGAAGTGTCCTTGGGCAAGACACTGAACCCCAAATGTCTCCCGATGTGCTGGTTGGTACCTTGCACCATGGCTTCCGCCGCAATCGGTGTATGAATGTGTGTGTGAATGGGTGAATGTAATGCACAATCTATATAAAGCGCCTTGGATAAAGGCGCTATATAAATGCACCATTTACCATTTATTTACAAAAGCAACTAATTAAATCAGTAATGTCAGCAATGTGTGATCAATGTGTAGTGTGGGGTGTTGTATGTGGTGTAAACTCAACCAACGTAAACTAAAGAGAAACAAACAGTATGCTGTCCCCTGGGAGCGAGCAGAGTGGCTGACAGACACCTACTATTTTATAGGGCCTCTGGGAGCATTGTCCAGATGCTCCTATTGGAAACCTCAAGTTGGCCCAGCCTACAGGACCTGTGGAGAAACACTGACAGGGGAGCACACAGTACACAGACATAAAGAGTAGGCAATGCAATATAACTACATTTGTACATCTGCAGTCTCCCTACTCTTCCATTGAGCCATTTAGACCCTGTGTCGCGTACGACTCCTACTTGTTAGTAGTACTGCTTGAAGCTCATAAGCCCAATATCTCCCTTGGCCAAGCAGGAGGTTTGGTCTCATGTGGGAGACCCATGGTTCAAATTCCAGGCAGTGCAGGAGGATGCTAGACGCACACCAGTCTTAGTAGTGGTGCCAGCTCACGGCAGAAACATCTAAAGAGTTAAGTCTTAAAAAGACAGAGTGGCTGCACACACTGATAGCCAAAGAGCCGATTATTTATTAGGATGCAGAGTAAAAACCAACGTTTCGGCAGTACAACTGCCTTCTTCAGGATATGAAAAAGGGTATGAAAAATTCAAATTCCAGGCAGGACATAAGGGTTACGCATTGCAACTTGAACGGTGTGTCTGTTGACTAACCATCCCAAACACAGTTTCATAGAAACAACTTCTAAGTAATGCCACACAAGTTAACAGAACCTTATTTATACCTACAATGAATACTAAATAAATGACATTATTTCTGTCTTCATAGAGGTGTGTTGAAGTAAAAACAGGTGTCACGACTCGAGTCACAACACACACAACCCCAGTAGAGACAGTACTCACCATCTGTTCGTCGGTGATAGCAAATTCATGTACTACACTTATCGGATGATGGGAGAAAGCGATCTAATCCATTACTCTTAGTGATAAGCGTGAAAAGACCATTCGCTTCGGGTCGTTGGACAAAAATGAGCGAGTGGGTTTCCATTAGAGGAACGCGGTAGCCTCCTGTGTGTGTGACACAAGCAGAAAATTGGTTCATTTCTCTTTGATTTATAACATATTAACTGGGTATATGGGTCTTGGTACCTGGTAATATTTCTGTTACCAGTACTCTTCCACACTCTGATTCCATGTCTAGTCTGAGCTTGCCGGTTTTAAGAATGAAAGCGCTCTGCTTCTTTCTTTAACCCATTTTGCGCGGGAACCCCTTTTAGTGTTAGCATTATGTTATGCTTTAGCTATTGAAAAATAGCAGACCTACAAGCTCATAGCGCGCCACCGAGTGGCGCGCTACGAGCTTGTAGGTCTGCTATTTTTGAAAAATCAAAGAACAACTGACATAGAAACCTAGCTTTTTCAGTAAACTGTCAGGATGTAGAAGACATTTTTAGAATCTGATCTCGGGTCAAAATGGGTTAAGGCATCTTTTATGTTTGTAGTACTGTACGCTACTTTTGACTGAATAGACAGTGACAGGACAAATGCTAAAGAAAATCTACATTGTGAGTGTATGAAGTGGACTTAAAATGCACAGAAGCATCGGCGGTGGCAATGCAAGGGTTTGGCCCATCTGTGGAGATGACATGTACAAATGACATGTATATCTAGACGAGTGGATAAGAGTGGATGACAGCTTGTATCTACTGTAATAGCCCTGCCTCTGCAGTCTGGAGGACTGTTCTACTGTACTTATTACTTAACACCTCACAATGACACTGTGCTGCTGGCCTTCCTCCACGCTGTGGATCTGCTGCCATCTCTTGGCCTTTCCCTGCAATTGTGTATAAATATAAATGCAACCAAATGGACGGAAATAGTCCAATTTGGTTCCAAGTATAATTGGAACCAAATTGGACTATTTCCGTCCATTTGGACCTCCTCTCAGAGGATTTGACAGTGTATTACTTTAAAAACCCTGTTCTTGGCTAATGAGGTCTATTTTTCTCTCTCTCTCTTTCATGTGCCGTCCGCTGTCTCGTCCTGACCACCTCATCTCAGGTAAGACCACTCCCTTTAGCGTTCATCTCTTTGTCACGATGCTCATAGTCTGACTCATGGCTGTGACCCGTCGGCCACATGCCATAAATGCTGTTGTTTTTCTTTCTATCCTCCTAGTGTAGGATACACAACAAACACATGGCTGTAACGGTATATAATATGATATAATATCCCTGTAAGAGTATAGTGTTTCATCAGAGTGGGTTGAGAACAACAGGATACACGCTAGCTCTAATAGGATATCTTTTTCCACTTTGTTTGTTTTCCTTTGCTAGACCTGAGTTTCATTTTTGCACTAATGGAGTGATCACTTTTCACACAGTGCTCCCTCTATTCTCATTCAATAACTGTGAGTCATTATATTATGGCGGCAAAGAAAATTGCCGCCAGACATTGCTTGAGGGAATATTCTGATGTAGCCTCAATTATCCCTAAACAAGAATTTAGCATTTTTATTCATCCATTTAGGCTACTTTGTGGTGCTAGTGGGATACTTTTCATTGCAACCAAATCATGGAGCTACTTCACTACCCCTCTAAAGCAGTGGTTCTCATTGTCAATGTGGGGTGCGGAGGTCCCCATGGGTCCTTGAGGAGGTTCCAGGGATTCTGCAGCGAACTTATTACTAGTTAATAGTTAAAACTAAATACAACAATACAACGTCCAAATCTATTTGTTTTACATAAATTGGCTATTAGGAATTAGCCAATCTACAAGCTCCATGACCTTATTAACGCACATCGGGTCTTTGAAATTAAACAGGTTGAGAATCTCAAGCTACAAAGAAAGGGTGAGGCTTGTGTTTTGGACTGGCTCATGCCATAATAATTTAGTGCTTTTAATTACCCCCCTAAACTGTAGACGAGATAAAACCTTTATTGATCCCCAGAGGGAATTTGAGAAGCCATTAGCGGTTCATTCATTATGTTGTTGTGAGGATGAATATAATTATATTATTATTAGTTTTTAGCCGTGGGATAAAGTGAGGTTACAGATTTACGCAATGCCTAAATGCAGGAAAACAGATGACGGCCCGCCGTGGCGTGCACCTCAAAAACAGATGACGGCCCGCCGCCGCCGTGCACCTCAAAGATGTGATGCTTGTGCGCAAGGAGCGTGCGTGGTCGTGTGTTGTTTGGGGTCAGGACCACTGCCAGGGACATTCCACTGCCATGTCAGGCCCACACTTGTATTTCATTAGAAATGTGTGACCACCTACCTGTGTGTGTGTGTGTGTGTGTGTGTGTGTGTGTGTGTGTGTGTGTGTGTGTGTGTGTGTGTGTGTGTGTGTGTGTGTGTGTGTGTGTGTGTGTGTGTGTGTGTGTGTGTGTGTGTGTGTGTGTGTGTGTGTGTGTGTGTGTGTGTGTGTGTGTGTGTGTGTGTGTGTGTGTGCGTGTGGGCTCTCTGTGCCCTCTCTTTGCCCTCTCTTGCTCTCTGCACTGTACAATCTTGAGTGTTAATTTAACGAGAGTACAAGTGTACTAGAAATGTCTAACTTTGTATTCTGTATTGATGTGAAAAGAGTGACGCTGCCAGAGACCCCTGTTTGACCTTACATCATCCTTGCAGTTGGGAACAGTCAAGACTTGACTGTTTATTCATTGCTAAGTTAATTACCTGGGTTCAAAAAGCCTCAAGTGGAGAACCACAGTATGTGCCCTCTGGCTGGAGGTGCAATAACAAACACACCCACTAGAGGGTGCTGGCAGATGCTCCCTGACGGCCCATACTTTAGAGTAGAGTTGTTGCTCTCTCTCTCTCTGTGTGTGTGTGTGTGTGTGTGTGTGTCTCTCTCTCTCTCTCTCTCTCTCTCTCTGTCTCTCTCTC
>NC_136807.1:6059397-6078398 GCF_951216825.1 Electrona antarctica | reverse complement strand
CCTGTGTGCGTGTGTGCGTGCGTGTGTGTGTGTGCGTGCGTGCGTGCGTGCGTGCGTGCGTGAGTCCTTGCGTGCGGCATATACTGGAGTTGAGTATTGGCCACCACCGCGAAAACAGCAGATCTACAATGTCCCAACCCATTGTTTTGTGAGCATGTAAATAGGCTATTTTTGGTATAGATCAGTCTTTTAAGCCCTCCCTGCATGTGTCTGTGTGTGGCATGGACCCTCAAACGAGGCGTCGGCAACAGTCTGGGGCGACGGGGGGTGGGGGGTGGCGGGTGGGGGGTTGTGGTGTCAAAGGTGACGTTTCGGCGGGGCTGCGAAGGCTCCCGTGACCCCGTGGAACGCTTGTTTCCCAGAGGAGCTCATTAGCTGGCGTGTCGGCTGGCATGTCGGCTCCAACCAAAACAATGACCACACAAACAAGCTGTGGTGGAAGGATACCAGTACTCACATTTAAAGGAAAAGGTAAAGGTAGCAATAACACATGAATGTATAAACACAATATTACAATAACACATGCATGTAGAAACACACTATTACAAGAAAGAAAAGGTAAAGGTAGCAATAACACATGAATGTATAAACACAATATTACAATAACACATGCATGTAGAAACACACTATTACAAGAAAGAAAAGGTAAAGGTAGTAATAACACATGAATGTAGAAACACACTATTACAAAGAAAAGGTAAAGGTAGTAATAACACATGAATGTAGAAACACACTATTACAAAGAAAAGGTAAAGGTAGTAATAACACATGAATGTAGAAACACACTATTACAATAACACATGAATGTAGAAACACACTATTACAAGTCAAACTGGCCTGTATTGAGTAAAAGTACAAAAGTGCAGAACCGAAGTAACATTCCCCCAATTTGACTAAATTTGTCGAACCTTTTCAAATAATAGATGATCCACAAGTTCACTCGTCGTATTTCCATGGGAGGTGAACTTGTAGATGAGCAACTTTCAGAAAGCCAAAATATAAAATAGGCCTTAAGTGGTTTATGTATCCTTTATTATAATCTGCATTTACAAAGTACCTTGCAACTAACATTAACGTTTTCTAATAATTTCAGTACAGTGTTTGCCTCTGTGGTGAGTGGAGTAGAAGTGTAGTGGAACACATTTAATTTAAATACTCAAAGTAAAAGTTCAGTGCTTGAGCAAATGTACTTAGCTACTTTCCACCACTGCAAACAGGAGGCAGGCTGTGGCTCAGGAGGTAGAGCAGGTCGTCCAATGATCCATGGGTCGGCGGTTCGAATCCCGGCTCCTCCTGTCTACATGTCGGTTCAGTGTCCTTGGGCAAGACACTGAACCCCTAATTGCTCCCGATGTGCTGGTTGGTGCCTTGCATGGCTTCCGCTGCAATCGGTGTATGAATGTGTGTATGAATGGGTGAATGTAATGCACAATCTATGTAAAGCACCTTGGATAAAGGCGCTATATAAATGCACCATTTACCATTTAGTGTGCTGCAATATGCAACACGGCCACAAGAGGCAGAGTGTGCTGCAATATGCAACACGGCCAAGCGGATGTCGAGCCTGCAGCGCCATACGCTGACACACTTAACCATAAACACTGATTATGTTGTCATGCAAAATGTCAAGTGAATTTCCAGCGCACTTTCCCCAAATACCACAAGAATAAATATGCTAATGTGGCACATTTACATTAATTGGACTGGTGTGAATAAGTCGCACCCAAAGCCGAACGTTTTAACATAATTAAGCCACACACCTACATAAAAGTGTTGCATAAGGTGACAGCAGGGAGAGCTGCTGCAGAATGTAATTATTCATCAAATAAAAAGCATTTCCATTGCTGTTTTGTGGCCTTAATTCCTCTATAACCCATTTTGGGCGGGATCCCCTTTTGGTGTTAGCATTATGTTATGCTTTAGCTATTGAAAAATAGCAGATCTACAAGCTCATAGCGCGCCACCGAGTGGCGCGCTACGAGCTTGTAGGTCTGCTATTTTTGAAAAATCGAAGAACGACTGACATAGAAACATAGCTTTTTCAGAAAACTGTCGGGATGTAGAAGACATTTTTAGAATCTGATCTCAGGTCAGAATGGGTTAACCTGAGGGCAGAGTGACATACAGTACCTAATGCAAACAGACCCAGAGATACTCAGCGTGTTTTCCATCTCTTCGATGCTCAACTAAAATCTTTTCTATTTACACCTCAAGCGAGGGTGAAAGAAGAACCTGGATGATTCTTTACACTACCCCAACATTTGCCACTTCCATTTAGTTTTCCTGATGGTGCCTTGTTATGTTCCAGATCCACTTAAGTCCCGCTTAAGGGCTCGTTGCTAGTGTATTTTCTGTTATTGTGACGAAAGCGTTCGCTGAAAATAGCAGATGCACAAGCTCACACAACCCGATGCGATGTGAGCTTGTCGATCTGCTATTTTCAGCTAAAGCCTTCCGCACAATCCGGGGGCTGGGGTTTAAGTGGTTTAAAAACACACAGATGAAAACACATGTCTATAGCATCTGCATCAGCTCTTTCAGCCTGTCCACTAGTTGGACTTCAACCTACTGTACATTCAACAGAAGGATGTGGGAAGGAGATATTTTCATCCTCTTCCATCCTCTGGGCAGCAGTTGACCATTCCCTAGGTCACTGTTGCCAAACCTGTCCCTCCACACCCTGCAGGGCCCAGAGAGCATGCATGATAGAACTTTGCACACAGATTAAAGTATTTTACTATTTTAGTATTCTCCTTCATATAATTGCCGCCGCCGTATTCTAGTACGTTTTAACCCATTTTGACCTGAGATCAGATTCTAAAAATGTCTTCTACATCCTGACAGTTTTCTGAAAAAGCTATGTTTCTATGTCAGTCATTTTTCAAAAATAGCAGACCTACAAGCTCGTAGCGCGCCACTCGGTGGCGCGCTATGAGCTTGTAGATCTGCTATTTTTCAATAGCTAAAGCATAACATAATGCTAACACCAAAAGGGGTTCCCGCCCAACATGGGTTAAAACATGCAGACGGCGAGTTTTACTTTAAGTCCTAGTTTGATTCATGCATTGTTCTGTTACTGTACTTTTGTACTTTTGTAGTTTTGAGTTTTTACCTTTTCATTTTGTTAAGGATGAAAATTAGAATTCTCGCTAACTCCGATATATTTTCATTCATAACTGCACTGTATGTACTGTCATTGAATGCCTTGTTCGTTAATATATGTACTGTCCCTCTCAAAGAAAGAAGCAATGCAGGAAAAGAAAGAAATTAAGAAGAAAGAAAGAAAGAAAGAAAGAGAGAAAGAAAGAAAGAGAAAAAGAAAGAAAGAACATCCTGTTTTGAGCATCTTGGACACCTCTCACACAGACGCACGCACGCACGCACGCACTCACGCACGCACGCACGCACGCACGCACGCACGCACGCACGCACGCACGCACGCACGCACGCACGCACGCACGCACGCACACACACACACACACACTACTGTTCAGTCAGACGCAGTAGCTTGTCCCTTTTCAATGCAACGCCCCGGGTGGGATTGGATTCCGGCCGAGGTGATGTGTTTAGACCCCCCATGGTCTCCTGTGGGTCCCCAGCAATATTAAGGAAGCGTTTAAAAGAATCACTTAAGCCCTGTTTTCTTTTTTGGCTATTCAAAAAATACTAAAATATCCTATCGACAGCATATGCTCTTTGAGAACAATTATGTTGACAAAATCTTCCTTTGTGGGGGTCCCTGGCACAAAATCCTTTCAAATGGGGGTCCGTGGCCAAATTACTCAATCAAACTGGGGGTCTTTGACATGAAAATGTTTGAGAACCACTGTGGTATGCCAGCTATATGAATGAAGTAGCTAAGCACCCCCCACACCGCCTACCCCCACCCCCACCGCACCGATGGCGAGATGAATTCCTCATTCCCCTCATCCGCTCCAGTGATCCTCCTTAACTCTGAGCCAGGCCTCCATTAGCACCCCCACCCCCTTCAAAATGACTTTCAAAACGCCCAGAGAATGTGATTATCTGCTGTCTGGGTTTTTGAGGAGAGAGAGAGAGAGAGAGAATCTATGCTCAAATCAGGAACCACAGATAGGATATAGCAATGTCTAATTCCAGCTGGCGTAAGTCTGTCATTTAGAATGACACACTTTTACCCAATGGTGGAAAGTACATTTACTCAAGTATTGTACTTAAGTACTACATCTCAAAGGTAAATATTATACTTTTTACTCCACTATAATCAGCTTTAGTTAGTATAGTTACTTTGCAGATTTAGATTAATATTACAAAACATACATTACCAAAAAAAACAATTTCTGCCCAGTTTTATACTTTGACCGTTCTAAAGGAGCCGATCTACAAGCTCATAACGCGTCATATGGTGCTTTATGAGCTCGCTACTTTCAAGTACAACATCTGAGTACTTCTTCCATCACTAGTGTTACCCTGGCCTGGTTAACCTAGTATTGACCATGGATCCGCCATAGAGCCACCGTGTCTTATGAAGCTGCTGTCAGTCAAAGTAATTGACATCTGGGGGTTGAGGCAGATGTTTGCTGTCTGTTCCTTAAACTGAGCTGCGGGGGAAGGTTTTCAAGAAAACCCACCACCATTTTTGAGGTTGTGTCATTTAACCATGACCCTAATCGTGGGTCATGTCATAATAGGTCAATATTCAGTGACAGTATAGGAAAATAACAGATCTACAAGCTCACAAGAAATGTTGTGTAGAAGGCAAAAAGGACGGGGGAAACTAAGGATAAATGGTGCATTTATATAGGTAAATGGTGCATTTATATAGCGCCTTTATCCAAGGCGCTTTACATAGATTGTGCATTACATTCACCCATTCACACACACATTCATACACCGATGGCAGTGGAAACCATGCAAGGCACCAACCAGCACATCAGGAGCAATTAGGGGTTCAGTGTCTTGCTCAAGGACACTTCGACAGTAACTCTGGGGGAGCCCGGGTTCGAACTGGCAACCTTACGGTTACCATCCAGGCACTCTACCCCTGAGCCACCGCCGCCCCTAGGATAGAGCCCTGGGGGGCCCTATAGCTGGTCAATGAAATATATAGGGTTTAATTGGTTAATTTAGACATTGAATTCAGACATTGAACTGGAACGGTTATTCTAAAAAACAGACACAAAAATGTGTTCCACAGTCTGAAAATCTAGTTTTAATATGGTTTGTGAAGCCCACCCACGAAGCAACTTTAATATTGGACAGAGTAAGTGGGGGTTATATTTTTTGGATTGTCCTTTCCAAGCATTCCCAGATGTTAACTTGTTATCTGCAAATATATCAAATATTTCTATATACCAAGGCCATCTGTCATCATTCAGGGCCATGAGTCTGTCTGCTGAAGGAGTTATTTGGTCATGTTAGGAATGGAATGGCTCGGAACAACAAGCCCAAGGCAATCTGAAAGGGGGAGAGGAGAGGTTTGTGCAGAAGCCATACTGTAAATTGAATAAATGTTGGGGAATAAATCAAGTTTTATTCCCCAACATACTTTTTCATGTATTAGGAAACACAACATTCATAAATAATTAAGGATTCTAAAATTGCCTTGTCACTGAACAAAGTGAATTGTTTTCAGCTAAATATGACGACGCAGTGAAATCAAATGAGTGGCGAAGGGCTAAAGAAATGCTGAATAATGCTTAACCCATTTTGGGCGGGAACCCCTTTTGGTGTTATCATTATGTTATGCTTTTAGCTATTGAAAAACAGCAGATCTACAAGCTCATAGCGCGCCACCGAGTGGCGCGCTACGAGCTTGTAGGTCTGCTATTTTTGAAAAATCGAAGAACGACTGACATAGAAGCATAGCTTTTTCAGAAAACTGTCAGGATGTAGAAGACATTTTTAGAATCTGATCTCAGGTCAAAATGGGTTCATGGAAGTCTACCTCATGCTCCTCTGTTCACTACTGACCATTAGTGAACTTTTATCCCTGTGAGGTCATTGCAATTCCCTCCAGGTCCTATGGTACCATTACCACAGCCTTAGTTGGAGGGGAGGCGACCTCTGCTATCGCTCCCATTGTTGGAGGGGAGGTGACCTCTGCTATCGCTCCCATAGAAAACAGCCCTGCACTTTAGGGCCACCGTGACCTTGCAATCATCCTCACTTCAGATAAGACTTGCACTAAACACCCCCACACCTGGATAGGATAGAGATGGGAGGATTCACTCCCTCCATAATCTGACATTATCCCCCATGGGAACCAGGGCAAGTCTTACTAAAGGTTTATCAGATGAAGCGCTGGGGAAGGTATTAAATTAATCGACTGACAGGTGAACAATGCTCAACTCTTAGGGCCGATTCATACTCCTATTTTACCGCTGTTTCGGCGCTGTAGTGCCGAAATGATTTCGGCTCGTCAGAAATGTTCAGTAGCACCGAAGAGCCGACTTTAGGACGGTACCCGCCCCCCCGTACCTCAAATGACGTCACATTGTAGGCTCTACAGCGCCGAACCGACTTTTATTCAGCTCTAAAATAGGAGTATGAATCGGCCCTTACAGAGTCCATAATTTGCCAGTGTTCTTTTGCATGTGTTCTTTTATTGTTACATCTTGCGTACAGGCACACAGTGATGTAAATAGGTTTTCAATGTAATGAGTCCCGGGATGCACAGGTGGTCATTCTAATGAGTCCCAAAAAATTCTAATGAGTCCCAAAAAAAATCACACCTGTGTGAAGTGAGGGGATGCAACGTGTGGGGGTTCGCGGGGGGGGGGGGTGTTCCAGACCCCCAGGAACACGCCCAGGCCGGTTCCGGCGTGCCGCGTCGCGTCCGGAACGGTTGAGAATGACAGAGTTACCGTGTGTGGCGGCCCCTCTACTGTACTGTAATGTACTGGCACCCCCGAAAGCATACAGTTAATACGTGCGTGTGTGTTTGTGTGTGCATTAGGTTGCGCACAGATGGTGAAAAACAACCATGCTGTTTTCGGGCTCACACCCAGCCACCCACCCACACACATAGCTCTGTAAAAGAGTGGTTCCACCACTCAAAAATAATAATAATAAAACATTTTTTATTTTATTTTATAAAACAAAAATATATAAACATATCAAATAGGCCTATACAGTATATTTTTATGTAGGCTAGTAGTATTAGCAAGCACAACTCAGTAAGTAATACTAATAGTGGGCAACAGTGGATTTAACATAGCTTAAACCAACCAAAAGTAGTTTGCAGTTGCAATTATTATACTTAGTCAAAATATCGGCGTGTGTTTCCCATTGAATCGGGTCTGCTTGTCACGCTAAAACATGTTCCCCTAAATATTTCTGTCAGAGGCAGCGCCGTTTAGTTGAGAGAGTTGCGACATCTCCATTCACTGCTTATTCGTGGGGCTGCATGCGTCACTGATCACTCCATTGTCGTCACTCTCTGTCTCTAAACAGCTCTAGTCTAGAGGCTGCGCTGAGTGCGCTCAGTCAGAGCCAACATGGCGGCGCACAGCGCGCTGTGTTGACAATGTTGTTACAGACTAGTGGTTCTACAAGAACGATTCCTACGTGGATTTTATTTTTTATAACATAGGATGAGGTCGGATGCGGGCATGCAAAATGATCGTGTCCGTAGATTATTGTTTTACCGCATTTTTTTCCCCCGCGAGTTCTTTTTTTTTTCTCACGTGGATTATTATTACTGTGTATGCTGACTGAGTACAGTAGTGCATCCCGTGGACGCAGAGGTTCAGCTGAGTTAGCGTCCCAAAACTATAAAGTGCGTTTGGGACGCAAAACGCACCCTATTTACATCACTGCGCACATACGATACAAGTAACACGTATTTCTGTTCGGCTCCCTCAGACATTGGGTCCCGACTCCCAGGCTTATTTTTTATTTATTTTGGCCAGCTCCATCATGTGCTAGATTGTCCAGGGGAAGATGCTTCTCAGCAATCTGCTGGCCTTATGGCAGCAGAGCCACTTTCCATGTGGCAACATCTGAAACGTGGTCGGGGTGACTACGATATTTGATGATTCTTCAAGCTTTAGGCCATTTATTAGTCATTGCTTTATCCTGACCTGAAAATGCATTTTCTGAGAGACATGGAGGCTCCTGTTTACTGATCAGGAATGAATACTAAGAGAATATAGAGCTATTTAACACTCAGTTTAACCAAAGAAAATAGATGATGTTTTTCCGTGTTGATATTTGTGTAGTGTAACTCCTACAATGTGGTGTGTGTTTTGGGAGGCGTGAGGTTCTTAAAAGCCTGCTGGTTAAGTCTTCTATGCTGTGTTTATTTCCAGATGTGTGTGTGTGTGTGTGTGTGTGTGTGTGTGTGTGTGTGTGTGTGTGTGTGTGTGTGTGTGTGTGTGTGTGTGTGTGTGTGTGTGTGCCTGTGTGTGTGCCTGTGTGTGTGTGCGTGTGTGTGTGTGTGCCCATGTGTGCGCGCGTGCCTGTGTGTGTGCGTGCAGGCGGGCAAAGTACTGTTTATTTCCATGTCTGCATGTATATGCATATGGGTGTTTGTTTTCAATGTGGGTTCCAATGTGAGTGCGCGTGCGTGTGAGCTGGTGTTGTGGTGTGTACAGGGACCCGACACTCCCAGCAGCATATGTTTAGTGCGTGGTAGCGCCGTAGCGGGGTGGTAGCGCCGTAGCGGGGTGAGGAGCAGCTTGTGGCTGGCTGGCTGCGGCGGAGCTGTGCGTCACTCAGCCAGTCAGCATCTTTCAGCACAGCTGTGCCTCTCTCTCTCTCTCTCTCTCTCTCTCTCTCTCTCGTGACACCCGGTGGCAGCGGCTACACACACACTTTATATACAGTGTACTGTATGTACGCCAAGCAGGGCAAGGGTTATATACAGTTAGTATACATTTTGTATAGTCATTTGGGGTGTTTAAAGGTGTGGTCTGTAGGTTTTATGTCGTCTGATGAAGAGAGAGGTCATTCTAACGAGGGATGTCCCGATCACGGTTTTTGGCTCCCGATCCGATTCCGATCATTTGATTTTGAGCATCTGCCGGTACCGATTTTTCCCGATCCGATATTTATATTTTCTAGAACACGTTTATGCCATATCACAACAGTACAATATCCCAAATCTCAGACAATATCCTGTCTAATATCATGATATGGATATATTATTGATACTAGGGATGTCATGATCACGTTTTTTGGCTCCCGATCCGATTCCGATAATTTGAAAATGACGTGATCTGCCCCCGATTTCCGATCGCCCGATCCGATTGGGACAACCTTAATTCTAACCCGCGGTCTCCTGCATGGGAGACCAAATATCTAACGCTCACGCAAAAGAGGGAATCTCTGCTTGTGCAATGGGAGAGTTGAGAGACTCTAGAGAGACCCTGCAAATGTACTATAGTTATATTATATTAAACCATTCAGGCCTGACGTCGAAATAAAATAAAAAGTTTTCTAAATCATGACAATTTTCTGAAAGATTTGAGGCACATTTTAACGATTTTTCAAAAATAGCAGACCTACAAGCTCATAGCGCGCAACTCGGTGGCGCGCTATGAGCTTGTAGATCTGCTATTTTTCAATAGCTAAAGTTTAACGTAACGCTTAAAACACCAAAAGGGGTTGCCGCCCAGAATGGGTTAACATTGGTAAAAAAAATAAAAATATTATAGATATAGATATTCAAGGCTAAGGGGCAAAGATGGCCACCGATAAATCTCAAAATGTAACGTAGAGTTGAATCAACACTCCAAAGTGCTTTACAAGAGGAACACTCTTGTGCCATACCGTATATGCTTGATATATGATCTGCCAGGAGACACTTCATGCACACTACAGAAGTCAAGCATTGTGCACTCTCAATTGGAACACGCTCGCCTGGCGTGCAGCGCAACGCCAGCATAATGCCATAATAGTCGTGCGGTCGCAGGGATATTGCGTGTCAAGTGTACAGCGTGTCGTGCCTGACTTACAGATATTCATATTGCTATTCATGTGCTGGCCTATTATGGGTTGGCGGTGAGTTTATGAGGTCCTTGAACCAGACCGTTTGGCACACTGAGGCTTGGCATAAAAAGCCAAAAAGCATGTAGGGGCAACGACAACGTGCTCTGGGTTTTGGCTGGGTGAGCCGAGGCAGAGCTGGCTTTTCTGTTTTTGGTCTGAAGTGCCAGGGTAGCTGGTTCAACTCCAGCATAATCTATTCTCTCTCTTACTCTATCCCTCTCTTCCTCTATCCCTCTCTTTCTCTATATCCTCTCTTTCTCTCTTTCCTCTCTTTCTCTCTTTCCTCTCTTTCTCTCTCTCTCTGTCTCCCTTCTCTGTCACTCTGATTTATTTATTCTATCCCTTCTTTCTGTCTCCCCTTCGTCACATTGACTTCATTGGAACGAGACCAGGGGACATTTCAGTGTTAGAACACCTGTCCTTCCTGCGTCCTCCTAGCCATACCCCAGCCCGTTGTTGTGGGAGCGCTTGTTTTGGTTCACTTCACTCAATGTCCTGTGTATATGCAATTATGCACGCTTTCAAACAAATGCATAACTTTATTTATCACGTTACAAGGTACATGACACACTGACAGGGAGACCCTGGCGTCTATGCGGCACGCCCGTGCGAGCTGCTAGGCGAAGGAGGGCCTGCGTCGTGCAGCAGATGGCCAGTCGCGCATCAACATTGTTTACACCAGTGGTTCCCAAAGTGGGGTCCGGGGACCCCCAGGGGTCCTTGAGGGAGCTCCAGGTGGTCCCCAGCTGATGATAGTTAGGAACCAAATGGACCCTTATGGGTCTGTAACTCAAAGTGTACAAATTGAACCAAATGGTTCCATTTGTACACTCTCAGAGTTAAATTAGGGTAACTTTGTCCTCCCTGTATCTTGAGCTGTCATTTCTCTCTAAGCAATACCTCCTTCTCTTCTCCACCAACCCTCTCTCCAATTCTCTCACAGGGAATTGTGCACAGCATTCATATTAATTCGCAGTGGCTATTTGACATAACAAATGTATTCGTTATTATAAAATATGAATTCGACACATGTCAGATACATACATTAATGTGTAATCATGTCCTACCTGCAAGTTGATCCCATAGATATCAATATATATACAGGGGCGGCTCAGGAGGTAGAGCAGGTCGTCCAATGATCCATGGGTCGGCGGTTCGAATCCCGGCTCCTCCTGTCTACATGTCAAAGTGTCCTTGAGCAAGACACTGAACCCCAAATTGCTCCCGATGTGCTGGCTGGTACCTTGCATGGTTTCCGCTGCCATCAGTGTGTGAATGTGTGTGTGAATGGGTGAATGTAATGCACAATCTATGTAAAGCGCCTTGGATAAAGGCGCTATATAAATGCACCATTCACCATTTATATCAATCAATGGGCTATGCTAGGCTAAGGTCCCTGTCAAACTGCACACACACTTTGCCCGTGTCTGGGTCAAAATCCCCCCAAAAATAGAACCCTTTAACAGCAGACGTAGTCAGTCAGCTGTGTTTATCATGCTTTCATCTGCTCCAACGTGCTGACCCACATTCGATATCTTATCTCCATTATGCCTTTGAACTTTGTGGCACTGCCGAGTTACTTAGGTTGGGCGTGCTAGGACTGTCCATGTGTTTGTGGATAAGTATGTGTGCAATGCAATACAATAGCATAATATTGCATCCCTATTTTTGGCAGGTAAAAAAAATAAAATAAACAGATCTGCAATGTTTACTTGTACAACAACGTACAGTACATAAAGTGGTTAAAGGGGCATTCCACTCATTTTAAACATTTTACTATGTCATTAATATACCTTAGAGCTGTTGTGTGGAAATTATAAAAAAAAGTCCCTCTATTCTGTGTTTCCTAGAACTGGAGGTCTGAAAAAAATCATTAACATGGTGAATCACATCTTGATGATGTCATCATGATGTGATTTACCATGTTAATGGTTTTTCTGGGAAACAGAATTTTATTATTATTTCCACACAACATCTCTAAGGTATATTAATGACATAGTAAAATGTTGAAAATGAGTGGTATACTGCATCTATGTGTTTGCACACGTGTGTGTGTGTGTGTGTGTGTGTGTGTGTGTGTGTGTGTGTGTGTGTGTGTGTGTGTGTGTGTGTGTGTGTGTGTGTGTGTGTGTGTGTGTGTGTGTGTGTGTGTGTGTGTGTGTGTGTGTGTGTGTGTGTGTGTGTGTGTGTGTGTGCGTGCGTGCGCGTACGTGTGCACGTTATGTATTATTGTTCCTTCTTGATTCTTGCCTTGACCTGCTTTGTGGCGGCTCAGCCAGCTCAGTTCACCAGCAGCACCACACCTACAGTAACATGGCAGGCCACAGGGCCCAGAGGCTGCTTGGAACACCACTGTAGCAGACAACTCCACGGAACACGCTGCAGTTCCACAGCCACATTCTATTGGAACACCACCCTAGCACAGGGGTTCTCAACCCGTGGGTCGCGACTCCTCAGGTCGCCAAATTATTTTGGGGGTCCCCAAATTATTAAAAAAAAATATATATATATATATTTTCAACTGAATGGCTGGAAAGTGGAAATGAAGAGTTTACATATAGTACACATATAGTACACCTTCCCTAATGATTATATCTGGTTTCAGTATTTATTTATGGTGTATTGTCTCTATTATTAAGGTTATTGTAGCAGTCAATTTATATTGGGGGTCGGGAGGGGGCGGGGCGGGGGTCCCGAGACATTGCCAAAGCATTTCTGGGAGTCCCCGGCCAAAAACGTTGAGAACCCCTGCCCTAGCAGACAACAGATACTCCACGGAACACGCTGCAGTTCCACAGCCACATTCTATTCCTCCTGCTGGTCGTTGAGCCGCCGGCATCTATTGAGACTATGATGATGGACTGTGGAACTTGGATCTGCTCATATCAGTTTTATAACCCGTGGGATAGGAAGGTGTGGCAGGCAGGCACTGATAGAACAATTAATGACCAATAGCGACAGCTTTGTTATCTATGCTTCGGTGGTCACTTTCAGGTTCACCCACGGTGTGATATTTATTGGAATGATTGATACATTATTTTTAACCAATCTGTATGGCAGATTGTCATATTCCGGCCCATAGGGCCATGACAAACTGGGGAGGACACGATAGGATTGTGCAAAAACAATAGCTTTATTTACAAAAGTAACTAATTAAATCAGTAATGTCAGCAACGTGTGGATGTGTGATCAATGTAATGTGGGGTGTTGTATGGCAGGGGTTCTCAACCCGTGGGTCGCGACCCCTCTGGGGGTCGCCAAATTATTTTGGAGGTCCCCAAATTATTTAAAAAAAAATGTAATTTGACTTTTTGCAACTGAATGGCTGGAAAATGGAAATGAAGAGTTTACATATAGTACACATAGTACATGCATACACCCTCCCTAATGATTATATCTGGTTTCAGTATTTATTTATGGTGTATTGTCTCTATTATTAAGGTTATTGTAGCAGTCAATTTATATTGGGGTCGGGAGGGGTTGGCGCGGGGGTCCCGAGACGTTGCCAAAGCATTTCCGGGGGTCCCCGGCCAAAAACGTTGAGAACCCCTGTTGTATGGTGTGTAAACTCAACCAACGTAAACTAAAGAGAAACAAACAGCATGCTGTCCCCTGGGAGCGAGCAGTAGAGTGGCTGACACCTACTATTTTATAGGGCCTCTGAGAGCATTGTCCAGATGCTCCTATTGGAAACCTCAAGTTGGCCCAGCCTACAGGACCTGTGGAGAAACACTGACAGGGGAGCACACAGTACACAGACATAAAGAGTAGGCAATGCAATATAACAACATTTGTACATCTGCAGTCTCCCTACTCTTCCATTGAGTCATTTAGACCCTGTGTCGCGTACGACTCCTACTTGTTAGTAGTACTACTTGAAGCTCATAAGCCCAATATCTCCCTTGGCCAAGCAGGAGGTTTGGTCTCTCATGTGGGAGACCCATGGTTCAAATTCCAGGCAGTGCAGGAGGATGCTAAACGCACACCAGTCTTAGTAGTGGTGCCAGCTCACGGCAGAAACATCTAAAGAGTTAAGTCTTAAGTCTTAAGACAGAGTGGCTGCACACACTGATAGCCAAAGTGCCAATTATTTATTAGGATGCAGAGTAAAAACCAACGTTTCGGCAGTACAACTGCCTTCTTCAGGGTATGAAAAAGGGTATGAAAAATTCAAATTCCAGGCAGGACATAAGGGTTACGCGTTGCAACTTGAACGGTGTGTCTGTTGACTAACCATCCCAAACACAGTTTCATAGAAACAACTTCTAAGTAATGCCACAAAAGTTAACAGAACCTTATTTATACCTACAATGAATACTAAATAAATGACATTATTTCTGTCTTCATAGAGTAAAAACAGGTGTCACGAGTCACAACACACACAACCCCAGTAGAGACAGTACTCACCATCTGTTCGCCGGTGATAGCAAATTCATGTACTACACTTATCGGATGATGGGAGAAAGCGATCTAATCCATTACTCTTAGTGATAAGCGTGAAAAGACCATTCGCTTCGGGTCGTTGGACAAAAATGAACGAGTGGGTTTCCATTAGAGGGATGCGGTAGCCTCCTGTGTGTGTGACACAAGCAGAAAATTGGTTCATTTCTCTTTGATTTATAACATATTAACTGGGTATGTGGGTCTTGGTACCTGGTAATATTTCTGTTACCAGTACTCTGACACACTCTGATTCCATGTCTAGTCTGAGCTTGCCGGTTTTAAGAATGAAAGCACTCTGCTTCTTGCTTTAAGGCATCTTTTATGTTTGTAGTACTGTACGCCACTTTTTACTGAATAGACAGGCTACTGCAACAGACAGTGACAGGACAAAATAAGATAATCTACATTGTGAGTCTATGAAGTGGACTTTAAATGCACAGAAGCATCGGCGGTGGCAATGCAAGGGTTTGGCCCATCTGTGGAGATGACATGTACAAATGACATGTACAGTAGATAGACGAGTGGATAAGAGTGGATGACAGCTTGTCTCTACTGTAATGCCTCTGCAGTCTGGAGGACTGTCCTACTGTACTTAACACCTCACAATGACACTGTGCTGCTGGCCTGCCTCCACGCTGTGGATCTGCTGCCATCTCTTGGCCTTTCCCTGCAATTGTGTATAAATATAAATGCAACCAAATGGACGGAAATAGTCCAATTTGGTTCCAATTATACACTCTGAGAGTTAATTTTAACAGTGTATTGCTTTAAAAACCCTGTTCTTGGCTAATGACTGGCTCTATTTTTCTCTCTCTCTTTCATGTGCCGTCCGCTGTCTCGTCCTGACCACCATATCTCAGGTAAGACCGCCACTCCCTTTAGCGTCCATCTCTTTGTCACGATGCTCATAGTCTGACGCATGGCTGTGACCCGTCGGCCACATGCCATATAAATGCTGTTGTTTTTCTTTCTATCCTAGTAGTGTAGGATACACTACAAACACACGGCTGTTCACTAGTTGGAATGAACACACATTGTGGAAGGTTTAAAGATTTTATTGAATGAATGAATCAATGGAGGAGGAGGAGAGAGTGGGGGGAGCGGGGTGTGGGTTCCGGGGGGGTCGCCGACCCTGGAGTCTTTGGGGAGGGGGTCGTGTGGCGGTCAGCCCGCGGCACACGCAAGGATTTGATCCCCCCCCCCCGGAAACTGCGAGGAAGGAGGAGGTGAGGAGAGAAGGAGGAGGAGGTGGAGCAGTGGAGATGCTGCTGGGCCTGTGGTGGTGATGGGGATGGAGGCGGGATGCGAAAAGCATAGAGGATGCTGGGTTGTATTGGGCGGGTATAAGTAGGCTCAGGTAGATTGGCGTGGAGGGCGGAGAGTGGCGTGAAGGTGTGGTCAAGGTGTGTTCCTCCGCCTCCTGAACATCTGTTGTTACAACTCCATTAACGGTATATAATATTATGTAATATCCCTGCAAGAGTATAGTGTTTCATCAGAGAGGTTAGGAAACAACAGGATACACGCTTGCTTTAATAGGATATCTTTTTCCACTTTGTTTGTTTTCCTTTGCTAGACCTGAGTTTCATTTTTGCACTAATGGAGTGATCACTTTTCACAGTGCTCCCTCTATTCTCATTCAATAACTGTGAGTCATTATATTATGGCGGCAAAGAAAATTGCCGCCAGACATTGCTTGAGGGAATATATTCTGATGTAGCCCCAATTATCCCTAAACAAAGAATTTAGCATTTTGTTCATCCATTTAGGCTACTTTGTGGTGCTAGTGGGATACTTTTCATTGCAATCAAATCATGGAGCTACTTCACTACCCCTCTAAAGCAGTGGTTCTCATTGTCAATGTGGGGTGCGGTGGTCCCCATGGGTCCTTGAGGAGGTTCCAGGGATTCCGCAGCGAACTTATTACTAGTTAATAGTTAAAACTAAATACAACAATACAACGTCCAAGTCTATTTGTTTTACATAAATTGGCTATTAGGAATTAGCCAATCTATAAGCTCCATGTCCTTATTAACGCTACAAAGAAAGGGTGAGGCTTGTGTTTTGGACTGGCTCATGCCATAATAATTTAGTGCTTTTAATTACCTCCCTAAACTGTAGACGAGATAAAACCTTTATTGATCCCCAGGGGGAATTTGAGAAGCCATTAGCGGTTCATTCATTATGTTGTTGTGAGGATGAATATAATTATATTATTATTAGTTTTTTGCCGTGGGATAAAGTGAGGTTACAGATTTACGCAATGCCTAAATGCAGGAAAACAGATGACGGCCCGCCGTGGCGTGCACCTCAAAAACAGATGACGGCCCGCCGCCGCCGTGCACCTCAAAGATGTGATGCTTGTGCGCGAGGAGCGTGCGTGGTCGTGTGTTGTTTGGGGTCAGGACCGCTGCCAGGGACATTCCACTGCCATGTCAGGCCCACACTCGTATTTCATTAGAAATGTGTGACCACCTGTGTGTGTGTGTGTGTGTGTGTGTGTGTGTGTGTGTGTGTGTGTGTGTGTGTGTGTGTGTGTGTGTGTGTGTGTGTGTGTGTGTGTGTGTGTGTGTGTGTGTGTGTGCGTGTGTGCGTGTGGCACTCTCTCTGTGCCCTCTCTTGATCTCTGCACTGTACAAAACTTGAGTGTTCATTTAACGAGAGTACAAGTGTACTAGAAATGTCTAACGTTGTATTCTGTATTGATGTGAAAGGAGTGACGCTGCCAGAGACCCCTGTTTGACCCTAAATCACTGGGATCATCATTGCAGTTGGGAACAGTCAAGACTTGACTGTTTATTCATTGCTAAGTTAATTACCTGGGTTCAAAAAGCCACAAGTGGAGAACCACAGTATGTGCCCTCTGGCTGGAGGTGCAATAACAAACACACCCACTAGAGGGTGCTGGCAGATGCTTTAGAGTAGAGTTGTTGCTCTCTCTCTCTCTCTCTCTCTCTCTCTCTCTCTCTCTCTCTCTCTCTCTATCCCCCCCCCCCCCTCTCTCTCTCTCTCTCTCTCTCTCTCTCTCTCTCTCTCTCTATCCCCCCCCCCCCCCCTCTCTCTCTCTCTCTCTCTCTCTCTCTGTGTCTCTCTTTATTTAAGGAAAACCTACACACTGATCTATCCTCAAAGACCGTCTTTAAATGTCAATATTTAAAATGCTCTTTGTTACTCCTTCTCCTTTGCCCCCCCCCCTGCTTCTTAGACAGAGAAAAAGGGCAGTGGAGTGTGACTTTGTGGGACGCCGAGGCAGAGATGCTGAGTGCATCTCTCCATATCTTTAACCCATTCTGACCTGAGATCAGATTCTAAAAATGTCTTCGATTTAAAAGAAATAGCAGACCTACAAGCTCATAGCGCGCCACCGAGTGGCGCGCTATGAGCTTGTAGGTCTGCTATTTTTCAATAGCTAAAGCATAACATAATGCTAACACCAAAAGGGGTTCCCGCCCAGAATGTTTTAATTTGGAGGAACAGCCAGTCAAAACATGCTCTGGCATTTTAAATATTTTATACATCCAGTGAAAGATTCTCTTGCATCAGCCCTCTTGTTTCTGCAGCTCTCTAGTGACAGTGTGATGGTGTACTAAGTACAGTGTGATGGTGGTGTGTACTATTGGGCGGCGGTGGCTCAGGGGTAGAGTGCCTGGATGGGAACCGCAAGGTTGCCAGTTCGAACCCGGGCTCCCCCAGAGTTACTGTCGAAGTGTCCTTGAGCAAGACACTGAACCCCTAATTGCTCCCGATGAGCTGGTTGGTGCCTTGCATGGTTTCCGCTGCCATCGGTGTATGAATGAATGGGTGAATGTAATGCACAATCTATGTAAAACGCCTTGGATAAAGGCACTATATAAATGCACCATTTACCATTTAATAAGACAGTGGGATGCTGTACTATAGGACGGTGGTTTGGCCATTTATGTTGGCCTACTATATGGGTAGGCCTACCCAGAGCCATAGAGTAAGACAGTGTTACGAAAACTGCGTTCACTTCATGGGGCTTCAGTCCAATGGCGGGTGGCTCTTCTACATAGACTTCTATTGAGAATGGGGACAACAAATAGGGACAAGTTCTGGACCGGAAGTACGCAGAAATGCATTGGACCCAGGCCACAGCCCAGCTTTAATCCCTTCATTTTAGATTGTTTTGTAGTGATCGTACAACATAAACATTACAGAGACGTTAATGGTTACTGTACAATACTTTAAAACAGTTGGCATGTTGCACACATGTCTAAAAGTGCTCTTATTTGCGCCGCCCTAGTTGAAAACAATGTATTTCCAACTCCAGCTTGTCCCCCTTTCAGGCTGCATGAACAGCCGCTCGAGCGCTCGGTTTCTGCCCCCTCAATATCGTAACTCTTCTATTAGATGGCTCTGGGCCTACTGTAGTACGGTGGGTTGCTGTACTGGGCCATTGTGTGGCCCAGGGCAGTGCTCCCATTGTAACCCAGTAGTCTCGTGGATTAAAATATCTAGGTTATGGTAATATAATCTGTTTCACCCATGATCGCACCTACTGTATATTAAGAGAGCGCTGGAATTGGGGGATGTGTGTGTGTGTGTGTGTGTGTGTGTGTGTGTGT
>NC_136807.1:6049397-6056897 GCF_951216825.1 Electrona antarctica | reverse complement strand
GGAAGATGGAAGGTTTGTTTGCTACGGAGCCGGAAGAGCAGCCATTTGGAGCATATGGTCTTTACGGCGCCACAGTAAAGCACCCGATAGTTGCAGTTTAACGCCCCATAAAAGCAGAAGGTTTGGAAATAATGCATTTCAAGCACACCCTTGTTGCGCGTCGTCGGGTGGCAATTATGTTCGAGGCGAATAGAAAGTGATATCGATTAACTGATTCATGTTGTTTTATAATATATCCTGTGCAAAATCGTTTAATTGAGCTTATACAGTTATAGCTCTGTGATCTTTGGCATTTCTTTTCATGGATTTTTTAAGCATTTCACCTCTAATGACATGCCCAATTTAGCATTTGATTATTAATCATTTTATGAAAGTATTCATTCTCGATATCAGATCTACAAGCTTGTAGGTCTGCTATTTTTGAAAAATCGTTAAAATGTGCCTCAAATCTTTCAGAAAATTGTCATGATTTAGAAAACTTTTTTTTTTAAATTTCGACGTCAGGCCTGAATGGGTTAATAATGAATTAATTAATTTTAAGTCCTATATAAGTAACCTAACTGTTGTACCTCCAGTGCGTTGGTGTCATGTGCCAAAAGTAGTATAAGTACCTTTACATCAAGTACTGCACTTGAATACAAAGTACAAAGTACAAATCTGAATACCCTTTCCACCACTGCTTTGGAGAAGTCCGGGGACCCCTGGGGGTACTTGAAGGAGTTCCAGGGGGTACCTAGCTCAATTAGAGATAGTTAGGAACCAAATGGACCCTTATGGGTCTCTAACTCTGTACAAATGGAACTCTATTTCTTTCTCCTATGCTGTATAGACGCACCACCAATACACCAGCAGTAGTTGTTTTCCTCACCAATGCACCAGCAGTAGTTGTTTTCCTCACCAATGCACCAGCAGTAGTTGTTTTCCTCACCAATGCACCAGCAGTAGTTGTTTTCCTCACCAATGCACCAGCGGTAGTTGTTTTCCTCACCAATGCACCAGCAGTAGTTGTTTTCCTCACCAATGCACCAGCAGTAGTTGTTTTCCTCACCAATGCACCAGCAGTAGTTGTTTTCCTCACCAATGCACCAGTAGTAGTTGTTTTCCTCACCAATGCACCAGCAGTAGTTGTTTTCCTCACCAATGCACCAGCAGTAGTTGTTTTCCTCACCACCAATGCACCAGCAGTAGTTGTTTTCCTCACCACCAATGCACCAGCAGTAGTTGTTTTCCTCACCACCAATGCACCAGCAGTAGTTGTTTTCCTCACCAATGCACCAGCAGTAGTTGTTTTCCTCACCAATGCACCAGCAGTAGTTGTTTTCCTCACCAATGCACCAGCAGTAGTTGTTTTCCTCACCAATGCACCAGCAGTAGTTGTTTTCCTCAGACGAGCAGTCCTGATCCTCCCATATCCTCAGGGCTCATTGAACACTGAGTGTCCATTTTTTACATTTTCAGATTTAACCCATTTTGACCTGAGATCAGATTCTAAAAATGTCTTCTACATCCTGACAGTTTTCCGAAAAAGCTATGTTTCTATGTCAGTCGTTCTTCGAATTTTCAAAAATAGCAGACCTACAAACTCGTAGCGCGCCACTCGGTGGCGCGCTATGAGCTTGTAGGTCTGCTATTTTTCAATAGCTAAAGCATAACATAATGCTAACACCAAAAGGGGTTCCCGCCCAAATGGGTTAAAATGAACACTCAGGAAAAAGTTGTACATTTCCATTTCCTCAAGCGCGCGCACTCCCATTATTGTTGAAATTAAGCCATAACCCATTGTACCGCAAATTGGATAAATTGTTCGGGGGTTTTAGTTAGCGCCGCATCCTATTTATGAGGTGAACGTGCCCCCCGGCCAAGCCACATTCTTCATTTCAAAATAGATTATGGTTCCCTAATTCATAAGATAAACGGGCCATTATGTGGCTGCTTTGCTGAATCTAGGAACGTGCGTTGAGTTGCTACCCTGCCTGTCGTGTAGTGCTAATCCATCTCCTGGCTCTTTAATGTGGCGCACGTAACAAGGCAATGTTGTTATCAGACTCTTTCAATTATTGTGTGTATACTGTGGGCCAAACGATTATGTGTACTCAAAGCAAAATGTTCCCTCACCCGGCTTTCTGATGGAATATTAAAGAGCGCCTATTAAAGTTACATTATTTTTGACTCGCTATCTTGATGTGAAGAAGGCCGGGAATTGGAGCGGCGGTAGAGAGAGATAGACAGATAAAGAAAATCCATTTAGCCAGATTTAGTTTAGTGTCGTGCAGTGAAAATGGCTGATCTACAAGTACACATCACGTTGCAAGCTTGTAGATTGGCTATTTTTGGAGCATGACACCCTTGCACGCCACTGAGTATAACTACGGCTTAAGGGGCCTAGGGGGTTGTGCTGCCTGGAGAGAGCGATGGAGGAGAGGGGATAAGGGGACAGGTGGGGGTACGGGGGAGACCGGCCTCATTGGCACATTTGACTGTCCTGTCACATACCTGCTTAATTGGCGTGCCCAGAGGTCACGTTTAAAAAAATAACGGGGAAATCTCGGAAATGGGCGCCTGTACTAAGGCCTCAGGAAGAATGGCGTGCGTGTGTTTGTGTGTGTGGGCGGGCTGGACGGTGGGGTGGGGGGAGGGGTCAACAGAATGAGTGGCACGAGCGCATCTCTCTGAAGACCCCAAGAGAGTGTTGTCTCATCAGCATGAAGCATTAAACATTTACACTGACCTACCAAAACCTCGGCAGTGCCTCTGCTCCCTCCATCACCTCTCTCTCTCTCTCTCTGCTCCCAGCCATCACCTCTCTCTCTCTGCTCCCAGCCATCACCTCTCTCTCTCTGCTCCCAGCCATCACCTCTCTCTCTGCTCCCAGCCATCACCTCTCTCTCTCTGCTCCCAGCCATCACCTCTCTCTCTGCTCCCAGCCATCACCTCTCTCTCTCTCTCTGCTCCCAGCCATCACCTCTCTCTCTCTCTCTCTCTGCTCCCAGCCATCACCTCTCTCTCTCTGCTCCCAGCCATCACCTCTCTCTCTGCTCCCAGCCATCACCTCTCTCTCTCTGCTCCCAGCCATCACCTCTCTCTCTGCTCCCAGCCATCACCTCTCTCTCTGCTCCCAGCCATCACCTCTCTCTCTCTGCTCCCAGCCATCACCTCTCTCTCTGCTCCCAGCCATCACCTCTCTCTCTCTCTCTGCTCCCAGCCATCACCTCTCTCTCTCTCTCTCTCTGCTCCCAGCCATCACCTCTCTCTCTCTGCTCCCAGCCATCACCTCTCTCTCTCTCTCTCTGCTCCCAGCCATCACCTCTCTCTCTCTCTCTCTGCTCCCAGCCATCACCTCTCTCTCTCTCTCTCTGTCTCTGTGTCTCATATAATACCCTCTGCTCCCAGCCATCACCTCTCTCTCTCTCTCTCTGTCTCTGTGTCTCATATAATACCCTATGCTCCCAGCCATCACCTCTCTCTCTCTCTCTCTCTCTCTCTCTCTCTCTCTCTGTCTCTGTGTCTCATATAATACCCTCTGCTTCCATCCATTTCTTCCACCACAGTTTAGCAGATCCTCTTCTCCTGGTTGGTAATGAGGGCTGGGCTGGAGGGAATTCGGTGGGATCGTGACGGAGGGGGAGAGGGGATGGGTTGGGCTAAAGTGCGACGCACGTTAAGCTTTTTTGGACGGGTGGTAACCCCCGATGATCTTTAAGCTCTCTGCCTCTGATTTAGCGGTGCCAGATGCACCGTTAAATTAGAGGGATTGTTTTAAGGTGGCTACACCTGCCTCGAGACCGAAGCTTTGCACACAGCCAATCAATATACTGTAGCCCCTGACGTCTTAAGATAGCGCTAGTTAGCGGAAGCCTTACGTAATTTATGGATTAAGTGGCCTATGCACGGAGCAGTGTCTTCCATTTAACTCGGCCGGCCCTGTGGTTTTAGGAAAACAAATGGGAGAGAGACTAAGCCTATAAGGGCTTCATCATACAACAATTTACAATTTAGGCATTTAGCAGACGCTCTTAATCCAGAGCGATTTACATTAGGCACAACTACAACTTTGTATAGATTAGGTTGAACTGTTTCATCACGATCGACTGCAGAATGTCCTTTTTGTGGCTAGCAGTTTTTCTACAGTGGAAACGTTGTGGGCAGCGAAACAAGGAAGAGGGTAGAAAAATACATTGCTGTATAGGGAAAGTGTTCTTCCTCGCCTCCATCTCTCTTTGCCCACATCTATCATCTATCTTCCTCTCTCTCTCTCCTTAGTCCATCAGTGTCTCTCTCTCTCTCTCTCTCTCTCTCCTTAGTCCATCAGTGTCTCTCTCTCTCTCTCTCTCTCTCTCCTTAGTCCATCAGTGTCTCTCTCTCTCTCTCTCTCTCCTTAGTCCATCAGTGTTCGGTAATGGAGGTGATGGAAATTGATTTCTGAGTGAATTATTTCTTGTGCCCCTTCACTCTCTGGGAGACTATAACCCTTTTTTTCTCTCTCTCTCTCCTCGGAAAGTGCCCCTCTGGTCTCTCCCTAGACACTCTCTCTCTCTCTCTCCCCCTCTCTCTCCCTCTCTCTTGGAGGAGGAGGACTGCTTTAGTCATTCATTCATTTCAATATTCCAGACCTTTCCGTGACTCTCTCGCCCCGGCCTCCTCTCACTGGGCACCCAGTATTACATTGTCCTATTAGGGCCTTGATTGGCTGATCGATGGGAAGGGGTGCAATCCACGAGAGAGAGAGAGGCAGGCGAGAGAGAGAGAATGCGAGCGAGAGAGTGCAAAGGGGGTGAGGCTGCAAAAGATATACCGGTACTCCATATAGACACGGCGAGGGGTGGAGAGGAAGAAGACAACGGCGAGAGAGAAAGGGAGTGGGAGAAAGATTGAGTGGCTGAGAGAAGGAGCTAGGTGGAGATGAATAAGGGTTTGCCCATTTTCCTTAACACATTCTGGGCGGGAACCCCTTTTGGTGTTTTAATTTAGCTATTGAAAAATAGCAGATCTACAAGCTCATAGCGCGCCACCGAGTGGCGCGCTACGAGCTTGTAGGTCTGCTATTTTTGAAAAATCTTGAAAATGTGGCGCACATTTGTAATATATATTTTTTCAGAACGAACGTTTTTAACTCAAATCTTTGCTTCTGGGGGGGGTCCCTGGAACAACATATTTTCAGATGGGGGCCGGAGGCATATTGCATATCATTTTTGGGGTCCTTGACATGAAATATTGAGCTCCACGGATATAGAAACACAAGTTTTTTCAGAAAAAAATACATTTTAAAAATGTTTTTTTAAATTTCGACGTCAGGCCTGAATGGGTTAATGCAAGTCTGATCCAGACAACCCCCCTGACTGTAACCTTGTGTTAATTCTTCACAATCACTGACCACATTCACAAAGTGATTTATCGGTGAGGAAACCATTGAGATTCACACAGCGCTCACTATACCGGTGTGATCGGTTTCTTCCAAAGGTGTTTTCTGAGCTTGCCCGTGTTATATATGTGGTCCATATATCGTAGTCCAGAATGCTATAATGTGTTTTATCGATAAAAGGCACCACATGGGAAAAAAATGCTGAATGAGTTAACATTATTGACCAGCAGCTCAAAGGCCTGGGCAGAGATTAACTCTGAAGGCTGGTTTACTCTTGAGTCAGTCTGACTCTAAAAGTCTCTAAATAATTTCGGTACCATGTGAGAAAAGCGTGACGTATACGTTAAAGCTTCAATCCATATATGTGTTATGCCCTCTCCCGATGGAGAGAGTTGATTGCAACTGTAACACCTGGATTCGAACCTGGGTCTCCTGCGCGTACCATTGATTCAAGAGGGAATTCAGCCAGAAGGTGTCCTACCTCAACCTGACAACAGAGTGTCTACATGTCTGATGTCTCCGTGGAAGAGTAGGGAGACCACCTCCAACACCTGCATATCTACTAGTTATATTGTATTCACATTACTTAACCCATTTAGACCTGAGATCAGATTCTAAAAATGTCTTCTACATCCTGACAGTTTTCTGAAAAAGCTATGTTTCTATGTCAGTCGTTCTTCGATTTTTCAAAAATAGCAGACCTACAAGCTCGTAGCGCGCCACTCGGTGGCGCGCTATGAGCTTGTAGATCTGCTATTTTTCAATAGCTAAAGCATAACATAATGCTAACACCAAAAGGGGTTCCCGCCCAAAATGAGCTGCTGTGATTTTTGTTCTGTTTTGTATCTATGGAGTTAACATTATTCTAATAAACCCCCAGGCGTGGTAAGACTATTCAAATAGGTCTTCCATGTATATTTTTGGTTTCTTCCTGAAAGCTGAAAGCCTTTGAGTCAAAAGGCCCAATCGAAAATAAACAATTTGTGTGACGACATAACCCTGACCCCTCCCCTAACCCCTCCCCCATTATCATAACAACACACAGCTGTGTGGGCGAGGTTTAAGTTCAGGTGGGTGGTGCTAAGGTGAAAACCAGGTATACTTAATGAACTGGTGGGTGTGGCCACATAAAACATTGTTTTAAGACTTTCTGTACACTTAAAAAATAAGTATAATCACTACCTTATGATCTTTATGATGGAAATCACTGCACTCCCATCTTTAATTTGCGAAACATCTCCCAGATTAGTCTGTGGAACAACGTGCAGCATCCTTACACTGAGGCAGGGCTGCGTCTGTCCTCTCTCCCGAGGAAGCGGTAGTTATGTGGCTGTCACTGCCTGAGCCAGAGTTGATCCAGCTGGGTCTCGGGTGGTGGCTAGTGGATGGAGCAAGCCAAGCAGGCAGGCAGGCAGGCAGACCCCCCAACACGGCCTGGGTGGTGGCTAGTGGATGGATAGGCAGGCAGGCCCCCCAACACGGCCTGGGTGGTGGCTAGTGGATGGATAGGCAGGCAGACCCCCCAACACGGCCTGGGTGGTGGCTAGTGGATGGAGCAAGCCAAGCAGGCAGGCAGGCAGGCAGGCAGACCCCCCAACACGGCCAGCAGAGCTCCCTCTGGGGCTGTCGCAGAACGCATGCACCCCCTTCCAAATTTCAGACACGTAGAAAGCAGAGAGAGAGACTGACACCAACCCAACTCCCAGACCTGCCAACTCTGTGTGTGTGTGTGTGTGTGTGTGTGTGTGGTGTGTGTGTGTGTGTGTGTGTGTGTGTGTGTGTGTGTGTGTGTGTGTGTGTGTGTGTGTGTGTGTGTGTGTGTGTGTGTGTGTGTGTGTGTGTGTGTGTGTGTGTGTTGTGTGCGTGCATGCCACGTTTGTGTCTCCAGATATGTGACACGAATGCACACACACACACACACACACACACACACACACACACACTGCTGCACTCTGACAGCTGGGTCCTGTGGGTTACACTGCTCAATTCCTTTCTCTCTCTCTTCCTTTCTTTCTCTTCCTCTATCTTGGCAGCACCTGCAGCTCCCACCTCTCCCACCGCCAGACATTACTCTCTCTCTCTCTCTCTCTCTCTCTCTCTCTCTCTCTCTCTCTCTCTCTCTCTCTCTTTCTCTCTCTCCC
>NC_136807.1:6033564-6049197 GCF_951216825.1 Electrona antarctica | reverse complement strand
GATTGACAAACTCACAACCTGCCATGTTATCAGCTTGTAGATTATTTCCACCCACTATTGATATTGATACCGCACAATACCGCACAAAGATATATCGATAGAATAATCGCTAAGAAAATGATAGTTGCGTCGGCCCTAAACCAAATAGACCCATAATAACACCTCATCTACACAGGCAATAGATAAATAAATAACCAATAAATAGTAGCGTACCGATCTCAACCAATAAAAGTGTTTTTTGGGGCCACGAAACCTAGCTCAAATAGGAGGGGTGGATGACATCGATGCACGCCTGCACTACGTCAGGACAGTACTCACTGAAAGACATGTATTTGAATGAGATTTCATCGTTCGCTCGCAGTGTAGATGAGGTGTGAGGGTCCATTTGGTCACATTTGTACACTCTCTGGAGTTAACCCTTTTCTTGCGGGAACCCCTTTTTGGTGTTAGCATTATGTTATGCTTTAGCTATTGAAAAATAGCAGATCTACAAGCTCGTGAAGGTCTGCTATTTTTGAAAAATCGAAGAACGACTTTTTTCAGAAAAGGATGTAGAAGACATTTTTAGAATCTGATCTCAGGTCAGAATGGATTAAAGGAACACTGATTGTAATGTGTTTTCAACAGGAGGTGGCTGTGTGGCCGTGGCCTCTCCTGCTTCTCAAAGGGATGAAAGAGAGAGCTGCAGGTCATCGGTCTCCTCTTAGCTTGTCCTCCGCACTGCGATGCCCCGGCAACTCTTTGCCCACGCAACCAAGTCTATTTTACATCCATTCCATTTTTTGGAGGGAAGGTTGTTGGGTTGTTTTTTTTAAAGCAGCTATTTAGCCATCCAACCTCGCCTCATGCCCTCCTAGTTCACATGTTTCGGGTTTTCACAGAATCCATTTATTTTAACCCTGCAGCGACCCCTGTGGCTCCTGAAAGTGGAAATGTGCCTGTCGGTTTCTCTACTTCTCGTCCATCTTGTGTGTGAATGCCCAGGCACTCTGCTTATCGGTGTGCTCAAGGTCACCCATTTTGACCTGAGATCAGATTCTAAAAATGTCTTCTACATCCTGACAGTTTTCTGAAAAAGCTATGTTTCTATCGTTCTTCGATTTTTCAAAAATAGCAGACCTACAAGCTATGAGCTTGTAGATCTGCTATTTTTCAATAGCTAAAGCATGACATAATGCCAAATGGGGTTCCCGTCCAAAATGGGTTAATACTGGATTTAAGGAGTAAAAATATTGATCTAAAAATAACAGTATATACAGTATAAATACAGTATATTGGTCAATGTTGGTCACCATATCGGCCAATATCTGTATTAGGTGCCGGATGATCTATATATATCAATCGGCCTTACTGTGTTCCTGTGTGTTTTTTCTGTTTGTGTTTGAGTATCTCAGTGAGTTGTCTTGTTTGAGGGGGAGCATGCTCAAGCCAACGGATAACAGACAGACAGACAGACAGACAGACAGACAGACAGACAGGCTGGTGTGAAGGGATATAGCTGGTTATAAATCCTGTCTCTCACAGAATGCACTAGCCGAGGCTAATTTCCCATCACCGCCCTCTCAGCCTCACAGTTCCGCCTGGCAACATGGTCTCCGCGGGGCTGTTTTTGTATCCTCTCCGCGACCCCCCGTTTCCCCTTTCTGACCGCAGAACTGACCCCCGTTTCCCCCTTTCTGACCGCAGAACTGACCCCTGTTCCCCCCTTTCTGACCGTAGTAGAACACCTGCATCAGCAGCACCAGTCCAGTGGAGTCAGGAAGGCAGCACATACATCCCCAGAGACCCATAGTCATGGGAACGGGTTGAAAATGAAACATTTCTCTTGCAATGCCTGATTCACGTTCCGTGGCGTAATGCTGTGCCATATTAGTCAATTAGTTTTCCCCACCATGAGCTCCAATCTTTGGTATAAAACATTATGCCGGTTCCGCTTGTTTCACCACATATTCCCTCATTTCACTACTGCCCATTAAAGGGAATTGGAACCATTTCTTTTGGGAGGGGTTTGCGGGGGACAGGAAACAAAGAATCTGTCCTGTTCCAGAGAATACACTCGAGCACACGTACGGCTTCTTCTGATTAGGAGCATACATAATTTATAGCCATTTCTTACTGGGCTATAGTGTCTCAACGAAGAGGGGGAATTGCGAGCCAATTAAGAGTCTCTTTCTGCCCTGTATCTAAGAGCATTCAGCTTGACGTGCAGTTGGCAGCCACAGATACAGAGTGAGCGAGACAGAGAGACGGAGAGAGAGAGAGAGAGAGAGAGAGAGTGCTGCAAAGACTTCATTACTGTACATGTGCAAATGAAAGGGTCCCTGCGCATATGAGCCTGTCACTGTCGGCTTTGATGGTGGAACTCAGAGAGACATGTTTGTGGGTCTGTGGTTGTATGTTTGCATGAAACCACAGACCCACAAATGGCGTCCGTCTGTTGAGCTGTCATTCTAGTTGTCAGATCAAGGTATAAAGGTGCGTTGCGGGAAAGAAAAAAATGGATTATTGACGAGGAACAAAAGCCTGTTTGTTATACAGTTACTAAATTAGTGCATCACGAGCCCTTTGATGGAGCTGGTGGTTTAAGAAGAATACCGTCAGGTTAAGATAAGCAACCTTGCACGACGATGGGCTTCTATTTTTAGGACTGTTCATTTTACTTGTTCACAATCCTCTCCTGCTCTCGTCCTGTTCTATGGGCTGTGATTTCTCATCAGTGGCATTGCCATATTGTAAGCTTAGACATCATGCGTCCCCACATCGGCGTTTCCGGAACTTATGTTAATGTTATTTGAAACAATCTGTATGTCACCATGTCACCACATACATACATGTAGATCCTGGGTAGGACACATAGGGCTCCATTTTCGTCACCGCTAAACCCCTTATCGCTAAACTTCTTTGCCTTTTTTTACTATTTTGAAAAAACATTTTTGAATAGTTCTACATTGACACGTTGTGAGCTTGTAGACTGGCCATTTTAACTATTCAAAAATGTTTTGCAAAATAGTAAAAAAAAAAGGCAAAGAAGTTTAGGGATAAGGGGTTTAGCGGTGAAGAAAATGGAGCCCCTACTGGTTGACAAGTAGCACTGCCTGAAGCTCATGAGCACAATACAAAGCCTTCTTGGCCGAGATGTTTTGGTCTCCCACGTGGGAGACCCGGGTTCAAAATCATACATAAAACCTGTCCCTTGTTCACTCACCTGTGGTGACACACTGAAATGGTTGAGGCCTTTGTGGCGAGCCTGCCATGCTGGAAGCTGTCTCCTTTGTGGCGAGCCTGCCATGCTGGAAGCTGTCTCCAACACCTTCCAAAACAAGCTACCAGGTTTTCCTTATGACTGAATTTTGCACGAGCGACCCGCTGCTTCTTTTCCGGCTTCCACGGACACCCGGGGCGCCGTGGACAGACCCGCCGGTCAGACAGATGGCTGACCGGCCTGGGTGACTGTGTGTCGCCGTCCCTCGGCCCCGGCTAGCCTACCTCCCCTCTGTGGCGGGCCAACCGAGCCCCCTCACGTCCTCTCCTAGCCCCTCCTATGCTGCCATAAAGGCGGTCCATATGCTCGCCACATGGACAAATGTCACTCTCCACGAGCAGCAGAGACGTCGACCTTTCCCTTCTCTTTCCTGTCTGCTTACTGTCTCTCTACGCTTCTTTCAAGGAAAGCGTATATTTGCACAGCACATTTCATCAACAACAACAACACAATTCAAACTGCTTTACACAAAACATCATCTACGCCTCCTGGCGTCAATTTCAACTTCCTCTTTAAAAAATGTCTCCAACATAGTGAAAACAGCGGATCTATAATGGTACGTGTGAGCTTGCAGATTGTCTAGATTTGTCGTATGACATGTAGGGCTTAAGTGGTAAAGAACAGTGCAAGAGAAATACATTATAGAATTATATTGGGGGGGAAAAAATACAAATGATTATTAAATACTTAGCTAAAATAGCTTATTCAACATCATTCCCTTTCAAGATGAAAATGTTCTACTTCTTATATAGTTTTAGTTCTTTAACCTTGCAGTAGTCTCTCTTGCCAACCCACTGGAATCAGTTTTTTCCAGCTATTGATTACTCTCGTTGTTGATGTGCACTTCAGTTAATTGTTGATGGGTCTGTTCTCTTGAAACAGCAGTACGTACTGGATGTACAACCTATATATTGACAGAAATTTCCCCTTTATGTCTGAATTTTCATACAGAAAATGTTGTTATTTCTGTAGCGTTAGTCTGTGCAACAAATATAGATGTAATGTGGAAAATTTAGATTGTGTCCCTTTAAGGGAAAAAACTGTGTGTGTGTGTGTGTGTGTGTGTGTGTGTGTGTGTGTGTGTGTGTGTGTGTGTGTGTGTGTGTGTGTGTGTGTGTGTGTGTGTGTGTGTGTGTGTGTGTGTGTGTGTGTGTGTGTGTGTGTGTGTGTGGTGTGTGTGTGTGTGTGTGTGTGTGTGTGTGTGGATAAAAATGAACAAACAGTTGAAGGCAGTGGAGTGTGAACGGTATTAACTGCTCAGATCATTATTGTTGTTAGTGCTGAATTGAAGGGAGGAGGAAACCAGAGACGACTAATAATGAGACACTCTTCCACTGACTCTCTGCCGCCAGTCGCTTCCCAAAAGTTTCAACTTGAGAAAGAAATTAAACATTTGGTGTCTCCTCGGGCCCCAAACGTACAAAAATACATGATCCTTATTTAACCCCTTTTGGTGTTAGCATTACGTTATGCTTTAGCTATTGAAAAATAGCAGATCTACAAGCTCGTAGCGCGCCACCGAGTGGCGCGCTATGAGCTTGTAGGTCTGCTATTTTTGAAAAATCGAAGAACGACTGACATAGAAACATAGCTTTTTCAGAAAACTGTCAGGATGTAGAAGACATTTTTAGAATCTGATCTCTGGTCAAAATGGGTTGAAAAATGGTGAAAATAGCCCATCTACAACCTTCCAACGCAGCACATCGTGATACATTGTGAGCTTGTAGATCTGCGGTTTTCACTATAATTTATAGATTTTAATTCTAATTAAAAATTAAATGCTATCGTGACTCTCCCCCTGGCCAGCCGGGGCGGGGCGCCTGATGGAGGGGAAAGGTTGGAAATAACATGTTCCTTCCACTTGCTACGTCCAACCGGGGAAACTACCTCCTGTCAGGTGAAAAGAACTCTTCATGCATTGAAGGAAGAGTTCAGTCCGTTGCTCTCCCCAGGTTGGCAGAGGGAGTGCAGAGCCCAGGATTACATACGATAATTGAATATATGGGTTACAAAATCATGGGATAAAAATCATTTTTATCTTTGAAAATCTTTTGAAATAATAAAAAATGTTTTATAGGAATGAGGAGCAGGGGTTGCAGGGAGGGCTACTGTAGGTCTGTAGGAAGGTATAGGCACTGTTTGTTGCTAAATACTGTACATACTGTACAGTAGGTAGGTAGGTAGCTACAGTAGCCTTGGAACGTACAAGGTAGCATATATGTTGTACTATGTATGTAGGTAGGTAATAGGTATACAGTACAAATGCACTTCATAAGATTATTGTGCCAGTGTAACCACTTTCAACGTGGCTTCCCTATTGCCAAAAACGTTCATAAATGTGAGAGAATAGCAAAAATAAGTAAAGCTCTGAGAAGCTCACAACACTATTATTTTATTTGCTGGTCTTTTTTTTCCCCCTCTAAAGCCATTTTGTAATAGGAGGTGGAAGCCAGAGCCTAGGGCTATTTGGGGGTCCTTGGCAGTTTGAGAAGGGTTGGAAGTCAAAGTGGGTCAGTATAGTGGACAGCAGTGTACGCAATGTAACTTCAGTGGCCAGTGGTTTCTCATGTTCTCTAGCCCATTTTGTGCGGGAACCCCTTTTGGTGTTAGCATTATGTTATGCTTTAGCTATTGAAAAATAGCAGATCTACAAGCTCGTAGCGCGCCACCGAGTGGCGCGCTACGAGCTTGTAGGTCTGCTATTTTTGAAAAATCGAAGAACGACTGACATAGAAACATAGCTTTTTCAGAAAACTGTCAGGATGTAGAAGACATTTTTAGAATCTGATCTCAGGTCAACATGGGCTAGCCTCTGGCTGAGAGAGCCCAGTGGTCTCTCATGTTCTCTAGCCTCTGGCTGAGAGAGCCCAGTGGTTTCTCATGTTCTCTAGCCTCTGGCTGAGAGAGCCCAGTGGTTTCTCATGTTCTCTAGCCTCTGGCTGAGAGAGCCCAGTGGTTTCTCATGTTCTCTAGCCTCTGGCTGAGAGAGCCCAGTGGTTTCTCATGTTCTCTAGCCTCTGGCTGAGAGAGCCCAGTGGTTTCTCATGTTCTCTAGCCTCTGGCTGAGAGAGCCCAGTGGTTTCTCATGTTCTCTAGCCTCTGGCTGAGAGAGCCCAGTGGTTTCTCATGTTCTCTAGCCTCTGGCTGAGAGAGCCCAGTGGTTTCTCATGTTCTCTGGCCTCTGGCTGAGAGAACGGCCGCTTGTCACAAAGATTGATTAAACTATCTTTAATCAGTGTTCTCAAATAGTTTTGCGTCGTAATCCTAAACCACCTTCCATTCCCATCTCGGTGTATTAAATGACATCATGATCAGTGGTGTAAACTTTACACCACTGATTTACACTGTAAAGTAACTAAGTACATTTACTTAACAGTTTGACGGCCACTAATTGTTTAATCCAGTGTTCCACCGCTCGTAAAACGCTATACCCGACATTTGTTTAATGCGTTTAATTCGCCGCTTTAAAATAATTAAAAAGAAACAGTGGATTTATTTTTCTACATTGCAGTATTGATACTTTTACTTAAAATAAAAGTACCTTTTTCCACCACTGAACATGATATGCTGCAATTAAGGTTGAGCCGTCTAAATGTCGTTGTGACCCACTTTGGGGCCCGACCCGCCGGCTGAAAAGCTAGACAAACATACTAACATACATAGTATGAAGCCACTACTAGACAAACATACAAACATGCATATAGTATGAAGCCACTACTAGACAAACATATAAACATACATAGTATGAAGCCACTATTAGACAAACATACAAACATGCATAGTATGAAGCCACTAGTAGACAAACATACATAGTATGAAGCCACTACTAGACAAACATATAAACATACATAGTATGAAGCCACTACTAGACAAACATATAAACATACATAGTATGAAGCCACTACTAGACAAACATATAAACATACATAGTATGAAGCCACTACTAGACAAACATATAAACATACATAGTATGAAGCCACTACTAGACAAACATATAAACATACATAGTATGAACTTGAAGCCACTACTAGACAAACATACAAACATACATAGTATGAAGCCACTACTAGACAAACATACAAACATACATAGTATGAAGCCACTACTAGACAAACATACAAACATACATAGTATGAAGCCACTAGTAGACAAACATACAAACATACATAGTATGAAGCCACTACTAGACAAACATATAAACATACATAGTATGAACTTGAAGCCACTACTAGACAAACATACAAACATACATAGTATGAAGCCACTACTAGACAAACATATAAACATACATAGTATGAAGCCACTACTAGACAAACATATAAACATACATAGTATGAAGCCACTACTAGACAAACATATAAACATACATAGTATGAACTTGAAGCCACTACTAGACAAACATACAAACATACATAGTATGAGAACTTGAAGCCACTACTAGACAAACATACAAACATACATAGTATGAAGCCACTAGTAGACAAACATACAAACATACATAGTATGAAGCCACTACTAGACAAACATACAAACATACATAGTATGAAGCCACTAGTAGACAAACATACAAACATACATAGTATGAAGCCACTAGTAATTCTTCCCATAGATCCTCTCTGTTGATTACAAGGAAGCGCTTCCTGAAATTAGAGGTGGTGTCGATGAAAACGCAAGCGGCCCATTAGCGCTGTAGTTTCCTGTCCATTTTGTCAAACAGGAGCTGTGAAAACAGAACAGAAGCCACTGCCATCGCTAATGGTAATACAGATCATCCTTTCCCGCTGTCCATTGTTAACCCATTTTGGGCGGGAACCCCTTTTGGTGTTAGCATTATGTTATGCTTTAGCTATTGAAAAATAGCAGATCTACAAGCTCATAGCGCGCCACCGAGTGGCGCGCTACGAGCAAAATCTTGAAAATGTGGAGCAAATTTGGAATATATATTCTTTCAGAGCAAACGTTTTTAACTCAAATCTTTGCTTCTGGGGGGGTCCCTGGAACAACACATGTACATTTTCACATGGGGGTCCTTGACATGAAAATGTTTGAGAACGACTGATATAGAAACATGGGGTTTTTCAAGAAAACTGTCAGGATTTAGAAGACATTTGTAGAATCGTCCTCGGCGCTCCCGTCCAGAATGGGTTAATGAGAAGAGGATTTTAATGATGCAGATGAATTGAATACAGTTCCAGAATGGCTTGGGTAATTGCCTAAGATGTAAAGCTCTCATCTGGTACAGTTTCTCCCACCAACACATGGCAATTCATGAGCGCCTCCATTTAAATGATAATTTATTGCATTACTTGTTGTCGTGTCGTGTCTTGTTTTATGTTTGTTTGTGCGCCGTGTGTGGGGACGAGGAGGACAAGCCAGGGAGATTCTAACAACAATGTCCCCACAGTTGACAGTAAACCCTGATTCATATGCTGTCAGTGGAGCATACGTTGACCTGAGATCAGATTCTAAAAATGTCTTCTAACATCCTGACAGTTTTCTGAAAAAGCTATGTTTCTATGTCAGTCGTTCTTCGATTTAAAAAAAATAGCAGACCTACAAGCTCGTAGCGCGCCACTCGGTGGCGCGCTACGAGCTTGTAGATCTGCTATTTTTCAACAGCTAAAGCATAACATAATGCTAACACCAAAAGGGGCTCCCGCCCAAAATGGTTTAAAGGAGCACTTCACCCGGTTTCAACCTATCTTCATCTCATTAGTTTGGTCATTTCAAACAAGATTTCAAACTTCTTTTTTTGTATGCATGCTTACTTTCCAGGAAGAGAAAGGCTGTATATAGTTGTCATTAGCGCTTGTCTTGTTACCGTAACAAGACAAGGGGCAGTATTATGCGTGTCTTATAAGTACCAGGTCTTATTACTTAACTTAAGACCTGGAGGCGTGATCAATGCTATTTCATCATTTGGCTATTCTGAGTGGCCAAACAGCATTGACCACGCCTCCAGGTATTAAGTTAAGTAATAAGACCTGGTACTTAAGACACGCATAATACTGCCCTGTATAGTCTTATAATTCTGTGGCTTTCCTGTAGATCTCTGATGTCACGTTTACCCATCATGGGACGGCAGTGTGTGTGTGTGTGTGTGTGTGTGTGTGTGTGTGTGTGTGTGTGTGTGTGTGTGTGTGTGTGTGTGTGTGTGTGTGTGTGTGTGTGTGTGTGTGTGTGTGTGTGTGTGTGTGTGTGTGTGTGTGTGTGTGTGTGTGTGTGCGTGTGCGTGCGTGTGTGTGTGTGTGCGTGCGGGAACACTCTTCTAGACCGGTGGTTCTCAAAGTGGGGTCCGGGGATCCTCAGGGTTGCTTGAAGGAGTTCCAAATGGACCCTTACAGGTCTGTAACTCTGAGAGTGCACACGTGGAACCCTTTCGGGGGCCATTTGGTTCCATTTGTGCACTCTCAGAGTTACCACTCTTCTAGACTGCTCAGTGCTCACCCCCCCTTGTGGGCGATGCCGTAAAAGGTCTTTCCATAAACTAGGTGCCATAAAGTGTCCATTAGTAAATGGGCTAATGGCTGCAGCCAGTCAGCAGCGACGGCAGTCATAGGAACGAGGAGAACAAGCTGTCTCTGTGTCACTGACAACTTTATTACTAGATGGACAAATTAAAATTCCATTCAGCTCAGAGACCTAGAGGGGAAATTAAATTAAATGTTCAAATTGTCACGTTGATCCAATGCCCCTGTGAATGACAGACAGTGATGCTGTACATTTGTGTCTGAGTGACGTCTCGACGCCTCAGAAGAGACATGAAACCCATGTCCAACTCACTGCGGCCGTTTCAGCACTGGGTCTCAAACCTTTTCACGTGAAGGACCCCCAAAAGGAATAGGTATTTATTTATTTGGCCACAGCAGACCCCCCTCCCCATCTGAAACTATTTGGTACCCACCATACCAAGATTTGTGTTGTTAAAATATTTTTTTAAATAGTAGATCTACAAGCTCACAAGGCATCGCTACGCGGTGATCTGCTATATTGCAAATCGCCGATGTACGGTATAGGAATAAAGTGGTTGAAGTGATTTTGATGCCATATTTACTCACCCCTGGGGGTCCCTGGACCCCACTTTGAGAACCCTGCATTAAAGGAGAATTCCAGACGAGCGCCTCTACAGACGAGCCCCCTCGTCTAAACATTTTGTTTTTTAGACTTGAGCTAACTCTTCTTTTTCACACATGTTTGGCATCCTTGCATAAGAAAGTAGGATTATTTTCTTTTACCCACAGAACACGCTTGAGGAGCTGCTGTTTTTAATAGCGACCTCTAAGATTAGTCTTTCTCTTTGTCAGATATTGTCTCTCTCTTATATTTTAGATTAGATTAGAATGGACTTTATTGATCCCTTGAGGGGAAATTGAATTGTGACTGCTGTTTAAAGTAGACATAACGGTCCATACTTAATACAAAAATGGAAGATAGAAGGATCTGGTTATTAATCTCACTATCAGTGATTCACTGACTAGAGAAAAACCCATCTATAGCGCACCGTAGTTTTGAGCTCATCGCTGAGCTGAGTTTAACGACAGTTTGCCTTTTACCCATTTGGGACAAAACTCTGTGGAGACATATCCGACATTATGGAAGACAGATTAATAGATTTAGCGATTTAGTGATATATATTGTATTTTTGTAGTTTTTTTTACTCTACCACCACTGGTTAATGGGTCTAATAACATCAGAGTAGGGTAAGAAAAGCGCCGGTCCGGAATTCTCCTTTAAAGAACCAGTGGGATCTGTGCTAAACAGCTGGAGATTCCCTACTGGTCCAAAAGGCCAGTCTGGTACCAATCTGCTCTGGGAAATCAAGACTACCAAATCATCCCTCCCCTTAATTGGCAAGTCTAGTCTCCCAAGCCTTTCAGTCATTGTGTGTACTACTGGCAGACACTATCTATATTTTTTTATTTAACTCAAGTAAAGTATCACCAAAGTAAGTGTTTTTACTCGTAAAAGCTTTGCATTAGCCACTCTCAGTTGGTATAGGACATAAAATGTACCTGATTGTACATGTAGCTTTAACCCATTTTGGGCGGGAACCCCTTTTGGTGTTAGCATTATGTTATGCTTTAGCTATTGAAAAATAGCAGATCTACAAGCTCATAGCGCGCCACCGAGTGGCGCTATTTTTGAAAAATCGAAGAATGACTGACATAGAAACATAGCTTTTTCAGAAAACTGTCAGGATGTAGAAGACATTTTTAGAATCTGATCTCATGTCAAAATGGGTTAAAGCAATGACATCGCTCAGAAACAATTTGTCGTGACTTCTTAATTCAAATGAGGGCTTGCAGGCCTTTCTTCCGTAGCGGACATGTGGACATAAGTCCTTCATTAGAAGGCCATGTTGGCTCCTCCGAGCGCATCGAGCCATGCTGCCAGAGCCTGTGTGGAGATCTGCCCAGGCCCATCACCCGCCGGGCTGGGCCAGTGAGCTGATAGCAGGTGGGCCAGTGGTCTCACTGAGGCATTAGCTCCAATCACCATAAATCAAGGTTGGATTGGCGTTCCGGCACATTCCCAGACTACCCAGACACCTCCGAGGCCTCGCAGCATTACTCCAGCCCCGAGAGGAAAAAGACTGCTGCAGCTGTGCATGGCTAACGTCATTAACCTATGATACGCATGGACCTCTGAGAAACAGAAGAGAGGGGCGGAGGGAGAGAGAGAGATGAGGACAGAGGGAGACAGGCGGAGACCAACAGAGGCCCAGAGAGAGAGAGGGAGGGAGGGAGGGAGAGAGAGGGAAGAGGACAGAGAGAGACAGCCGGAGACCAACAGTGGCCCAAAGAGAGAGAGGGAGGAAGGGAGGGAGAGAGAGACAGGCGGAGACCAACAGTGGCCCGGAGAGAGAGAGAGGGAGGGAGGGAGGGAGGGAGAGAGAGAGAGAGGGATGAGGACAGAGAGAGACAGGTGGAGACGAACAGAGGCCCAAAGAGAGAGAGAGAGGGAGGGAGGGAGGGAGGGAGGGAGAGAGAAAGAGAGTGAAGCTCCCTTTCTGAGTCAGAGGATGACGGAACAATTGCACTGCAGAGGGTGTTTAGATGTGATGTAAGTGTGACTGTGACTGAGACAGTTCCCACGCTGGGTGGGCTCACCAGTCCACTCCACACACACACTGTGACTCACTAATGACACATGGGCCGCGTCGGGTAAACTGACCATGACGACTGAAGTGGATCCTCCCGTGCGAGGAAATACAAATACTGTGTACCCCGTCCGTGCACAGTAAAAACAATGCCCACTGTTAGTTAATCTAACTCTCTGAGAGAGTATACGACTGGAACCAAATAGAGCTGTTGTTCACTCTCAGTTAAGAGCTGCCCTCAGATCTTAGCCCCAGGCCTGATCCAGGGTTTGGCCGTTACTTCCTGTAGCCTGAGGGCTGATCTTGGGCCGGTAAAATAGATGCTAACCCTAGGGTTAGCATATGCTCACAACACCTTGCATTGTATACATGCTTTTGTGTAGGCTATATATATTTGCTTGTATGTAGGATATATATATTAGTCCCCCCAGGATTCCGCAGAGAAAAAAGTCTTGATTCTGTGGAGAACAATCCTTGCTTCCGCCGTGCGATAGTTAACATTCCACGGACATTAAAAACAACCTAAAATGACCAGTTATCAAGCAAAACAAATATAGATTAGATTCAATATAGATTGAATCTAATCTAATCGTGGGGGGACTAATATATATATATCCTACATTAGATTGAATCTAATCTGAGCCAGTGATAGGTCGATTTCCGGTTACGTCGTCCTCAAGCGTCATCCTCGGCACTCTGTCCGTGGGAAACCTCTTATGTCTTATCAAAAAACGACAAATTAAACATATAAAACAAAAGGAGGGTTTAGCAGGGAAGGACGATGTGGAAAAAAAGACAGGTTTATTGAACACTCTAAACAGTCAAACTGTAAATTGTAATTAGGGATGGATCATAATAGTCAATTATTCCAATAATACATACATACATATATATATAGGGCACCACACCTGTCCCACGGTGTGGTGCCCTTGGTCTGTTTGATTACCGTAACACCACAGGCTGTTATCGAACACACACACATAAAACATTTACACTCTGCCATGCAGCCTAATCAATGTGTTGTCTGTTGACTGTGGGGGGAACGGGGACTATAGCCATTCCCATCACGTCCCCCAGCCCAGTGTCACCACCAATCACCACGTTCTGCCACATATACCTGACATGGAAACACTTTAGTCTGATTATCTTAATCAGAGGCTAGGCTGACTGATGATGTCAGACATAATAATCAGGGTAGCTATTTCACTCATTAACACATTGTGATCTCTGCTCATCAGAGCCTCAACCATCATTAACACATTGTGATCTCTGCTCATCATAGCCTCAACCATCATTAACACATTGTGATCTCTGCTCATCATAGCCTCAACCATCATTAACACATTGTGATCTCTGCTCATCATAGCCTCAACCATCATTAACACATTGTGATCTCTGCTCATCAGAGCCTCAACCATCATTTCAATTTGTTAGCATTTTGAGCCATGTACAGCAATAATCACAGTTTGAGTCCAGATTTTGTAAGCACTTAAGCGCTATATTCTTTTTTGTAGGACAAAAAATGATAGATCTACTGTATAAGCTTATAGATCTGCTATTCTGTGCCCAAAATAGGCACACCAGAGTTATCATACATTTGTAATTAAATTGTGATATCGTTCGTCATACACGGATGTGCATGTGCGTGTCAGAGAGGCTGTTTGTTAGATCAACACAGCATATGTTGCTTAACGAAACCAACCTCCGTGAAACAATTTGCATGTGAAATGCTTAATTTCCGTGCAGGCGAGAAGAGGGCTTTGAGGGGGTGGAATTAAACCGTCATTTTCATTTTTGCTTTTGGCGGATTATGGTAATAAATTCTTTTTTTTTACTCTGAGGTATCGTGTTTCCTCCAGGGGGAAATGCCTCATTCCGTTTAGATCGATTAGATTAACGCTGGTATGGTATGGTCACGCTTATAGACCGGCTATTTTCGGTGTGCTAAACTCTAACACACACCTAAACTCTAAATGGTGCATTTATATAGCGCCTTTATCCAAGGCGCTTTACAGAGATTGTGCATTACATTCACCCATTCACACACCGATGGCAGCGGAAACCATGCAAGGCACCAACTAGCACATCGGGAGCAATTAGGGGTTCAGTGTCTTGCTCAAGGACACTTCGACAGTAACTCTGGGGGAGCCCGGGTTCGAACTGGCAACCTTAACATAATACAACCTAAACATAATAAAACAAAACAGCCGTTCTCTATTTCTCTAATTCTCTTATACTTTTGTCCCCCACTCCCCACATGTAGCCTATAGTAAAAAAAAGTGCACACACACGCACACTCGCACGCAATCAACCACCTACACAATTTGCAGCAAACTCACGCACTCACACAGACACGCATACATAATATACACACACAGAAACACACAAAACACACACATGCACGCTTGCCGGGGTGCTCAGATATTGCCTTATGCAAGCCCTTTAAATAAGACAGCAGATCATTTGGCTTAATGTAAATTGCCATTTCAAAGCACTCAGAGAGAGAGACGTTAACCTTGTGCAATATTGGTTGCCATTAAAAATTGATCAAAGCTTTTGATGTTGACTGAAGATTCTATTTGGGTCTCATAGCTGTGGAGGAGGAGGAGGCTGGCTGAGCAACAGCACCCTCTGCTGGACACTTTGAGATGTTTAGAAGATGTTTCCCAGTGGTTCGCAAACGTTTTCATTTGAAGGACGACGGCATAAAATATTGCAAACATAAAAATGTTTGAGGTTTTAAGGTTGGAAAGAAAAAGAAAATCCCTGCATGGAATAAATAAAGATGATACAGAGACAGGCTGCGGTAGAACGAGAGGAGAGAATAACCAATGAGGTCCAGATTTAACCCATTTTGGGCGGGAACCCCTTTTGGTGTTAGCATTATGTTATGCTTTAGATATTGAAAAATAGCAGACCTACAAGCTCATAGCGCGCCACCGAGTGGCGCGCTACGAGCTTGTAGGTCTGCTATTTTTTGAAAAATCGAAGAACGACTGACATAGAAACATAGCTTTTTCAGAAAACTGTCAGGATGTAGAAGACATTTTTAGAATCTGATCTCAGGTCAAAACGGATTAATCTAATAAGACAGTGGTTCTCTAACAGACTATTTCCTCCCGTCAAGGACCCCCAAATGAATATCTATTTGTCTGAGGAACACTTACAGTATAGAGCAGCTCCCAATGTGCTGCATTAGCCCCGTAGATCTGCTGTGTTTATATAGCGTTCAATAGGTTAAAGTCATTAATTAATACGATTCTATTTGCTA
>NC_136807.1:6026064-6031064 GCF_951216825.1 Electrona antarctica | reverse complement strand
CTGCTGCCTGGGGATTAATGCGCGCTATGAATACCTCAAGTCTGATTTGTTGTTTTGGCAGCCGGTGAGCGCTCTCGTCCCCCTTGGAGGAGTCGTTGGGAAGAGGAGAGGAGAGGGGGGGGTTGGAATCTGAGTAGCCAGGACATTGGGAGTGCCTCTGGACTAGAAAAACACAGAGACGTGAACCAGAGAAAGGCAGAGAAGATTGGACAATCTCTCCGGTGAAAGGCTGAATAAACTTGATGCGCGCGTATGAGGAGCAGGAGGGAACGAGGACCTCTTCGCCTCTATTTGGACAGGCTTTATTTGTCATTCAGGAACTGATTGGAGGCACAACGGAAAAAAAGCCAACAACATCCCCCTGCTGATGTCTCATCTGCTACCGTCCTCTTCTCTCACATTGACATTTTATTCTTCTCCACACTCTAAAGCCACTGTGCTTTGCTGCTCACCCGTAACCGTTCCGGGTAGACAGTGACTCGAGCCGACAGGTCAAGCGGGACTGCGCTTCTTGCCCTCAACTTACCCCCCCTTCCCACTCCGCGACCATCGACCCATAAACCCCTCCAACCCCCCGCGGCATCCAGGGGCGGTCACTGACCCCTGTTGCGAGAGTGTCCGGGGGAAAAGGTTATTGAACCAGCGGGCGGACGGTCTGACAGGAGGGGAATTGTAAGAGCAAAAAAAGAACAAGTCCTGTGCCTCGCGCTTCTGGGAAGCATATGGTTTAGTAAGCGGCGGCCAGCTGCTTTCCATCCACCCTGCTAATTACGCTAACACGGACACAAGTTGACTTGGTGGCGGCGACTGCTTGGCGGCTTGCAAGGGGAGGGGGAGCAGCCTGCCCTCACCGCGGTCGGACATCTCCTTGCTTCCCGATCCAACCTCGTGGACAATCAACCCCCCAGGGACGACCAGAGCGGATACAAAGAAACGGTTGTGGGTTGTTTTTTTCTCCGTCTTTCTTCCTTGGAAGTGATCGTTATAGACGGATCCCTCAGGCTGATGCACGCCTCGGCGCTGACACACGGGAGCAGCTAAACGGCCGCGGCGTCTTCGTGGCGAGCAGCGAGCAGCGAGCAGCCACGGGACGGAAGCAGAGATGCTTGTCTGTCAGGTCGCAGGGCGCTACTTCTGACACATGCTGTTGTGCACCGGAGCCTGACCGGGGCTTCTGAAGGCTGCTAACAAGGAAGGGATTGGGGAGAGGGCTGGCGGAGGAGGAGGAGGGGGGGGAGGGGGCGAGGTGTGTGTTGTGGTGGTCTAATTACTGACCTGGGTCAACAAGAAGAAAGGAATGGATTCGCACTGTGGATTTACTGCCGCTCTGCTGTGGAGGTTCACTTGAAGGTTTCCTTACGAACGCTCAAACGTCAAGTGTCAGTTTAGGTTGACACACACATACACGCACGCACACACACACACACACACACACACACACACACACACACACACACACACACACACACACACTTTACTTACACACGTATTGTATGTACCAAACACAACAGCACATGTCGTTAGCACTCACATAAATCTACACGTGTGCTCACACTGTAAGTATAAACCACTTCACACACAGGGTCACCGCACACACACACACACGCACACGCACACGCACACACACACACACACACACACACACACACGCACACACACACACACACACTTGTCTTTTTCCCCAGCTAATGCAGTAGCATGGAGGTGGGGCGGACAGGTGGAGGGCTGTAGGAGCCAGACGACCCCTCCTGCTGCGTTCTTATCCTCGCCCCCAAATGGATGTTATTATTTGGTACAAAAATGCGTTGCCTGGAAACGGCTGAAAGCTCCTGTGAAAGGAAGTGTGACGGGCCGCACAGCTGGAGCCGCCGCAGCTGAAGCCCGTGACCCCTCGGCGATCTTTTTCCGTTTTGTTTTCTTGAACTTCTTATCCATCAACGACCGCCACAATTTTCCCCAACGGGACTTTGGGGGGCGGCGGCTCGCGCCGCCCTCCGCGGCCCGGCGTGACGGCCGCCTCCTCCTCCTCCTCGGCGCCGGAGTGGAGGGGCTCCCCGGAGTGGAGCGTGAGCGGGTGCCGCTACCCGTCCTCGCCGCCCCAGGAGCGGGAGCGCAGGTACCAGCACAAGGTGTCCCTGGTGGTCCGCTACTTCATGATCCCATGTAACATCTGCCTCATCCTGCTGGCCACCTCCACGCTGGGCTTCGCCGTGCTCCTCTTCCTCAACAACTGTACGTTTGGACCCCAAACGCACGCACGCACGCACGCACGCACGCACGAACGCACAGTCGCACACACACATATGTGCAGGATTCTGGTCTGCTTTTGCTCAGTGTTGCACCATGCTCTCCTATTTACATACTGTAGCACAGAATGCCTTGTCACTTCGTACTTGTCAGAATCAGATTCAGAATCAATTTTGTTGTCAAATCACAGAGTGCAAAAGAAGTGGTTGAAATTTGTTTTTTTCTGCAAGCTTCCATCATTTGTAGTTTTCAGAAAAGCAAGGAGGAGGGGGGGGGGGTGCAGAGAGTGGGAGAGCATGAGACTGTGTGTGTGTGTGTGTGTGTGTGTGTGTGTGTGTGTGTGTGTGTGTGTGTGTGTGTGTGTGTGTGTGTGTGTGTGTGTGTGTGTGTGTGTGTGTGTGTGTGTGTGTGTGTGTGTGTGTGTGTGTGTGTGTGCGCGCGCGTGCTTGTGTGCGTGCGTGTGCGTACGTGTGAGATAGAGAATTGGGTTGATGTTGTGTGCCACGGAATGGCTGCAGGGCAACCTACGGTGGTTCGTGCAACCTGAATGTCCTTGTCGAAACGAGTCCGGTGGAGCCCTCCCCCCGCCCCCCCCACCCCTCCCTCCTCACTTGACCCCTCACACCACCCTTATCTGCACCACCCGCCGGCCGGCACCCACACGTGGCTGGAGTTGAGACATCTCAGCAGCTAAAGTCACCCTCCCTCCGTCCCCTCTGTCCCTCCCTCCCTCCCTCCCTCCCTCCCTCCCTCCCTCCCCATCACACTCCCTCCCTCCCTCCGTCCCTCTGTCCCTCTCCCTCCCTCCCCATCACACTCCATCCTTCCTTCTCTCCCTCGTGGCCACTGCCGGAACAGTACTCAAAGTACTCTACCCAAGTACACATTTTAGGTACTTTTACTTGACTTGAGTATGTACATTTCTCTATCATTTATATTTACACTCCACTACATCTCAAACCCAGCGAGCGGTCAGGACCAATTAGTGACGTCTCTATTGGGGCCAGATCAAGTCAAACCAAGACTAGTCAGATCTGGCCCAGAATATCACCTGATTTCATCCAACATACATAATGCCCACTAAGACGGACGTCCCTGGATGAATCAGATCGAGGCCAGATCAACTTGAGTCATATCATAACTACTAACTAGTCAGATCTGCCGCAGAATTAGCTACAGTATATTATTGGTGAAGACGTCCTGGAAATTACTGTGATGTGGCCTAGTCCTGAACGTCATCATGACGTCATTTGGCTTGCTGGGAAGGGAAAATATTGTGCTTTTTTTACTCTGCTACAAATATTTGACAGCTTTAGGTACTAGTTATGTGCAGATATAAATGAATACAAAACATACATTAACCACTTAAGCCCCATGTTATACTTGGGCTATTTGAAAGCATCACATCACTTTGTGACACGTCAAGACTTGAAATACGTATTTCTATACATGTGGTATTTATTGCTATATTTCTCACTTGAGTAAAAGACACTTTGAGTATTTCCTCTCCCGCTGATGGCCGGCTGATGTCCCCCTCCAAAGGGCTGATGTCCCCCTCCAATCCAAAGTCCTGGGATTTGCTTTGAACTGTGGGATAAAATAGCCCTATTAAATGCCTTTGGAGGAGGGAGAAGGCCACTCCTGGGTACAGATATCAATCCCCTGAACCCCCATCTAACTCCCTCCCTCACCACTCCCACCCACTGTCGGCAGTTATCGGCCTAAATTGTCTGGAGTAGTAGTGTGGTGGGGGTCTTCAATCTCTCTCTCTCTCTCTCTCTCTCTCTCTCTCTCTCTCTCTCTCTCTCTCTCTCATGGTCACACTGGTGACACTTAACGTTTTAGACCCACAAAACGAGTGACCTTTTGGGAGGAAGGGAACGTGCCTTCACAGCTATTTCCTGGGCGTCATGTGAGGGTTGTTGTTGTTCTGAGAGAGAGCTGCCTGCAGGAACGGAGGAAAAAAAACATCTCTGTCTTGGAGGACCTGGCTCTGTCTGTCTTAACCCATTTAGACCTGACATCGAAATTACAAAAAATGTCTTCTAAATCCTGACAGTTTTCTGAAATACCTCATGTTTCATATATCAGTGGTGCTCAGAAGCAAAGATCTGAGTTAAAAACGATTTAAAAAAAATAGCAGACCTACAAGCTCATAGCGCGGCACCAAGTGCCGCGCTATGAGCTTGTAGATCTGCTATTTTTGCAATAAATGCTAAAGTATAACATAATGCTTAAAAACGTTCGCGCTGAAAGAATATATATTCAGAGATTTGTGCCACATTTTCACGATTTTTCAAAAAATAGCAGATCTACAAGCTCATAGCGCGGCACCGAGTGCCGCGCTATGAGCTTGTAGATCTGCTATTTTTCAATAGCTAAAGTATAACATAATGCTTAAAACACCAAATAGGGGTTCCCGCCCCAAACAGGTTAACTCATCTGTCGCTCTCTCTTCTCCTCCTCCTCCCGCTCCACAATGACAGTTCTCCCGTCAGTCCCTTGGATGCTTCAAACTGTCACCACCAGCAGATTGAAACCAAAACCTTCTGCATCAGATTTAAAACTGTCACCATCGCATCAGATTTAACACGCAGGTGTTCCCCCTGTACCTGACACTTGCTTCCCTTTGTTATTGCTGACTTATTCACTGTTCACAGGATTAGACAGAATACACACACACGCGCGCACGTACACATGCACGCATCTGTCACCAGTTATGAGTGTGTGAAAGGTGAAATGCTCTCTTAACA
>NC_136807.1:6001064-6021064 GCF_951216825.1 Electrona antarctica | reverse complement strand
TTTTAATGTGCATGTCTTTTTTAGTTGTTAAGGACACACAGTTAGGGCTATAGTATAGGTTTAGGCATAGTTTTTGTCAGGTTACGGTTAGGGTTAAGGTTAGGTTTTTTTTGTGAGGTTAAAGATGGAGTGCCGTGATTTTTTCCAACCCTAAAACATGATCATCAGGTCTTATTGTTATATAAGGAGGTATAATTTTTTCAAAAAAGTGTACAGTATTTGTTATAATGTTGTTTTTATGTGGGCACTGTGGTTTGCCTGGTGGGTGGTGATGGGTGGTGATCCACCTGAACTGAAGCCGCACCCACAGCTGTAGTTGTATGATAAAGGGGGAGGGATTAGGGGTGGGGCTGATAGTGTGATGTCACTAATATATTACTGTTTATTTTATTGGCCCGTTTGACTGTCAAGGGTTCAGCCTCCAGGAAGAAACCCTAAATACAAAGTTAATACACCATTGCACATAAAAACGACTCCAGGGTGTCTAACGAAGTACTGTCACCTCATAGACACATGAAAAACTGGAAAGTTTAAAGTTAGGTTTAGTCATAGTTTTTTGTGGCGAAAGCATAAGGAAACAGTTGGAACCAGGGAAGAATAACTGCCAATCACATCACAGTGACTACTGGCCAATCACTGCGGGTCTTCGTTACGCGGCGTAGAAAGGAACAACGCGGTCAGAGCAGAGAGATAACACACTCATTAGCTTCAGGCAGTACTACTTCAACCAGTCGATGTCCTACCCGACACCTACCAGTCTAAATGTCTCAATAGAAGAGTAGGAATACCTCCTCCAACCACTGTGGCTCAAGAGGTAGAGCAGGTCGTCCAATGATCCATGGGTCGGCGGTTCGAATCCCGGCTCCTCCTGTCTACATGTCGAAGTGTCCTTGGGCAAGACACTGAACCCCAAATTGCTCCTGATGTGCTGGTTGGTGCCTTGCATGGTTTCCGCCACCATCGGTGTGTAAATGTGTGTGTGAATGGGTGAATGTAATGCACAATCTCTGTAAAGCGCCTTGGATAAAGGCGATATATAAATGCACCATTTACCATTTAGAGGGATAACACACTCATTAGCTTCAGGCAGTACTACTTCAACCAGTCAACCAGTCGATGTCCTACCCCCGACACCTACCAGTCTAAATGTCTCAATGGAAGAGTAGGAACACCTCCTCCAACCACTGCAGATGTACTCGTTGTATTGTAATTATTAACATTCTCTACTATTCAGTTTGGTCATAATGTTTTACTCTGTAAAATAACGCTCCAGATTAGGACCTCAAACGCATGCCTCTCCTCGGGAGCGTCAGTCCAGATTGAATCACCCGACACAGGGGAGGTCATGTTTAACCCATTCTGACCTGAGATCAGATTCTAAAAATGTCTTCTACATCCTGACAGTTTTCTGAAAAAGCTATGTTTCTATGTCAGTGGTTCTTCGATTTTTCAAAAATAGCAGACCTACAAGCTCGTAGCGCGCCACTCGGTGGCGCGCTATGAGCTTGTAGATCTGCTATTTTTCAATAGCTAAAGCATAACATAATGCTAACACCAAAAGGGGTTCCCGCCAAGAATTGGTTAACAGTCTCCAGGACACTGCGGCGCCGTTTATGTCATTATCCGCATGGTGTTAGTGGGAGAGAAACGTCATGTCATTTGATACAATAGGGGGGGAAGCAATGATTGATTCAGCATTTTGTTTTGGGTGGGGGGGGGGACTGAAAAAAAAGAATAGGCCTATAGTCGCTGTAAATGGTGACTGAAGGGAAACATAATATCTGTAGTTATGTAGTTATTATTTAGTCACAAGCTTTTTCTTTTCATTGATAAAATATGTATCAAACCCACAGACGCACTTTCATAAATGGCGATAATTTGTATTTTCGCTACTCTTGCACTGCATGTTTGTACGACGAAGTAGGGCTTCCTTTAACCCATATTGGGGCGGGAACCCCTTTTGGTGTTTTAACTAAGCATTATGTTATACTTTAGCTATTGAAAAATAGCAGATCTACAAGCTCGTAGCGCGCCACAGAGTGGCGCGCTACGAGCTTGTAGGTCTGCTATTTTTTGAAAAATCGTGACACAAATCGCGGCACAAATCTTTGAATATATATTCTTTCGACGTCAGGCCTAAATGGGTTAAGAAAAACGAAACAGAAAAACAATATGGAGATACTAGGTTTCTGCCCGACAGCAGCAGTATCAGTCATTGAACCAGACACTGGTACCTGTCATCACTGGAGGTTTTTTTAAAGACGAGACCCATCTTTTTTCTCATAATAATAACTGCAAAGTGCTCCGCTCCAGTCCCAGGTCTCATTTTTCTGTCACCGTGTGTGAATTGTCTCTGTGGGTTGGGAGAGAGGGACATCAGACGAGAACAAAACAAAAGACAAAACGACATCGTCTGTGCTATCAGGGAAAAGCTGTCCCCCCTGCTGATTATCTCAGCAGGGTTCCTCCTGGACTCAGACACGCCATTAGACGATGTTTGACACTCTCACAAGCAGTGGTGGAAGAAGTACTCGAGTAAAAGCAACAGCAATACCGCAATATAAAGATACTGTTAGTTACAAAGCAAAAGGCTTCCATTCAAAATGTGGCATCGAAATATGCTTAAAGGAGAATTCCATACTAGAAGGCTTTCTTACCTCTATTTGTAGTTGTTATGTCCCCACCAAAGAGGTCCAGGTGTTATTTTGTGCAAAAGTGCATTATTGGCTATTTCCCCTATACCATAAGCCCTCAATGGGGGTTGGGTTTTTGTGCTAATTCGCTTATTTCCATCGAAATAATTAGTCCGCTTGGGATACTATTTACATTATGCAGAGAGTATATATTAAAAAAAAATGCCGCCATCATTTTTGAGTGATGGAAATAAGCGAATTAGCACAACAATTGCACAACAATTAGCACAACACCCCCATAGCCCCATTCAATTCAATGCAATTCAATGCAATTCATTGAGGGCTTATGGTAGAGGAAATAGCCAAAATATCAATATTTCAGAAATTGCAAGCTCGCAAGGTGTCGCAAGAAGATGCTTTGTGAACTTGTAGATTGGCTATTTTTTAATAGCTTAAGTATCAAATAGGGCTTAATTGGTTAATAATTTAATTCTGCAAAGTAACGTGTATAATTGTTGTGAAATGAGCTGTGAAATAATTGCAGTGGATTAAAAAGTACAATATTTGCCTCTGAGATGTAGTGTATTATAGGTTTAACCCATTTTGGGCGGGAACCCCTTTTGGTGTTTCAAGCATTATGTCATGCTTTAGCTATTGAAAAATAGCAGATCTACAAGCTCATAGCGCGCCACCGAGTGGCGCGCTACGAGCTTGTAGGTCTGCTATTTTTGAAAAATCGAAGAACCACTGACATAGAAACATAGCTTTTTCAGAAAACTGTCAGGATGTAGAAGACATTTTTAGAATCTGATCTCAGGTCAAAATGGGTTAAAGTATATTAAAAAAATAGAATCACTCAAAATTGTAATTAACTGCAGTACTTGGGTAAATAAATATATACTTAGTTACTTTCCACCACTGCTCCAAAGCACCACGTCTATTTCTTCCCTATCTTTTTTTTTTGTTGAGAAACTCAATTATTTGGCCGTCACCCATGGGACCTCCGTGATTCTACCCCCTCCCACCACCACCCCAAACTAAAATGCTATTTCTCTGTGTTTTATCTCTTCCAGACAAGCCTCCTCACGTCTTCACGCCAGCCCAGCCTGCAGATGGTAAGTCCTCAGTGAATCTCTTCATGAGCGAGAGCCAGTGTTTTGTGTGGCGAACCGTCTGCAAATAATGACCTCCGGGCCCCCCGGAGCGGCTGCCTTTGAAGTGGGCAGCCGGGGCTCTGCTCTGGGGGGCTGTTGCACATCCACAGCCTGCCTATACGGTGTTGCTGCTGCTGCCTCGCTTCACTATCTGTATACCAGTGTGTTTCCCACAGCCTGTGGGAAACACACAATTTATAATTCTAAAGGTTTTTATGTTAATTTTAATTCATGTAAAAAAAATATCTTTCAATCTTAAAAATTAACAAAAAATATTTCCATTGTGATACCGATAATTAGAATGTATACTCTATGTTGGTTCCATTGATCCAAGCCGGAACTCAGCCGATACGATTGATCATCAAAAGGAAAATGCTCCGGAAAATGTGTGCATCCCCACCCATCTGGCTACTTAACACGGCAGGCCGTCAGATGTGTGGGCTCACTGGGCTGCGAACGCTCTCGCGAGTGGGCCCTGATGCAGAAAGGGTTGGGAACTGCTGTTGCGGCCAGGTTTTGTGTGGCTTGTCTTCGGATGACTTCTTGATTTGATGTGTTTCAAACCACACTGGGCTGTACGACAAATATTGCATATTGCGGTAGGGCATGCATTTCCAACTTGTATGTGTATCTGGTTGTAGAGGGGAAACATGTGAGGGCCAAGGAATGATAGACCTCTGGGGGACACCAGCCAATTAAATCGGGGGTTTAAGTGGTTAATTCCAACGTATCGCAGCTCACAGATCTCAGATGGCTGCTCCAGATAGCTGAGCTTGGCCGTGTTTGGGCCGCTCATGGTCCGTTGATATCCAACCACCATCGATCGTTCCCATGCAGATCTTGACTTGCCCCATTGTTGACTCTACTGTAAGATTATTCTGCAGCTGGGGCATGTCACAGCAAACCCTCATCTCTGTGTGTGTCAAGGATTAACTGCAGCACGAAGGAATCACGGCAGCCTGGTGTATGCGTCTTGTGGTCTGTGTGTTCTTGACAGTATGAGTGGCAGTCTTGTCAAGCGTCACGTCGTTTCATAGTCACTGCGTTCCGAGCGTCTCAAAGAACCGAGTGGATCCGATCACCAGATGCAAAGACCTTGCTCTTCTGTCTTTGCATCTGTGCACTCTGTCCATGTAGTTACAAGATGTTGGAAGATCCTCAGTCCCTCCATGCACCGTTGTGCAGGCTGCAAATGAGCAGTGGTGGAAGAACTACTAGAATGTTTACTTAAGTAAAAGTAGCAACATCACAATATCGTTGCCTGTCGGGAACGAAACCCATTTTTGTCTTTGTTCCCAGTCTGTGCTCAGTGTATTGAGGACGGCAAGGCGAGCGAGGTGAGGTGAGGCTCTGTCAGACCAGGCTGACGGGTGGTGGAAGCGTGTCAGAACTCGAAACTAATTTGTTTCTCTATCCTTTTGTTGGAGGGGAAAAAAACCCAACAACAGAAAATCTCTGCCACCCGTTGAACTCCTCGTCCTCTGTGGGTGAGATGCTTGCGTAAGCTTCTGCTGAGTCTACAAACAGTTGGCAGGGAAAAACAACATGGTTACGGAGTGCAGGCGCTCGTCTGGAGCTCTGTGTACTCGGGAAGGGCAACAAGCCTTGCCTTGATAACTTCAAAACATCCTCCCAGAGGAAAAGTAACTAAGTGCATTTACTCAAGTGTTGTAAGTTAAAGGACAACTTTGGTTTTTATTATTTTTCATTTATTTTTTCATTTGCTGCTTTCTTTCGTTTTAGCGATTTCAGCTATTTTTGACAGGGGGGCGGGGGCATTCCAACAGGTGGCTAAATATGTATTTTTTTACAACAATGTCTTTATTGTTATTTACTATAGTCCTACTAGACTCTAGGAAATTACATCTGACACAACACATCACAGGATCTACTGAATGTCATTCTTGTAGGTCTGCTATTTTTGAAAAATCATAAAAATGCGGCACACATCTTTGGATATATTATTCTTTCAGAGCGAACGTTTTATTTATTTTTTTATTTATAAATGGGATAAGAGCCTAATGCTGGAGGGGGGTGCGTTTACAGCCTATACCTTTGATAATCTGGATGTGAGACATTTTCAGCCGGCAAACCCCTCCAAAAGATGAGGTTGATATTCAAGCCTCTGTTTTGTGAAATCTGTGATGTGAAAAGATTTAATTAAGATTGGACGACTAGTCATAATTAATTCTGCCTCTCTCGGAGTCTTGCTTTAGTCTCGATGAACAAGGCTCCCGTAGAATAAATTACAGGCGCCATTTTTCCCCCCGCGTTTCCCTCAGTGGGAGTGAGAGGGCATGGTTTGGGGCATAGTGATAAAAATGGTAAATGGTGCATTTATATAGCGCCTTTATCCAAGGCGCTTTACATAGATCAATTCACACATTCATACACCGATGGCGGCAGAAACCATGCAAGGCACTAGCCAGCACATCGGGAGCAATTTGGGGTTCAGTGTCTTGCTCAAGGACACTTCGACACTAACTCTGGGGGAGCCCGGGTTCGAACAGGCAACCTTGTGGTTACCATCCAGCCACTCTACCCCTGAGCCACCGCCACCCGGTGCTATAGTTTGCTGAGAGCTGACAGAAGGGGAAAGTTTTCGCCACATCTTAGATTGACGGGGACGTTTTGCCGAGGATGTCAGTGAGCCCGCAAGCACTCTCTGCACACAGCCCCTAAATTCTAGATCAAATCACACTTCAATTGAGATATCTGTTTTGTCTGCTGATGCCAGGTCTCGTTCCCAAAGGGCAGTGGTGGAAGAAGTCAATGTTTGACTTCAGTAATACCACCATATACCATATGTACAGGTCTGTATTCAAAAATGTACTTGAGTAAAAGTACCAAGGTATTGGCATCAACATCCCCATGGCTAAATCCGCGGTTGCCGCAGCTATATATATAATATAAATTAATATAAAATTGTGCTTAATTTAATATATTTTGTAATAATAATAATCAAAATCTGCAAAGTAACGTAGTAACTAAAGCTGTGCAATAATTTGTAGTGGACTAAAAAGTACAATATTTATCTCTGAGTAGGACAGGAGTATAAATTAGATATAAAAGAAAATGAAATACTCAAAGTAAAGAAAAATTCGTTGTACCCAAGTGCAGTACTTGAGTAATTAAAATGTGGTACTTTTCCACTACTGTTGAGGGGGGACTGTTGTGGTGAAAAGGTAGCAAATTGAAGAATCGAGTACGATCAGCGCCTCTGATTGCCATGATTGTGTGAGAAGACGGCTATGGACCGATTCCGTAACGGGTCTCATGGTCGCAGCCTACGTATTTCCTGTAGGCGGTTTCCTGGCACCAAGCTTCTACTACAGTGAATGGAAAAGTGACTGATGTTAGTCTGCCTCAAACGTTACTCTTTTACCTGCTTTTTACTAACACTAACATTACAAAGATGCCCAGAACATTGGGATGAACCTGTGTAGTTTATGGCTGCTACCTCCAACAGTAGTGGCAACATAAAAAACGGAATGTCAAAATATCTACCGTGGTGGCTGAGACCAGAGCCATATAGTAATGGTTGAGACAAAGCAGTGAAAGGTCCTGAAAGATACATAACGTCAGTCTTACCCAATACCCAATCTTTCTGTTTTAGGAACACAAGGCTGCTGTACTTTATACCTCATACTTTAATGCTTACGGAATCGGTCCATAATCGTGGGAGGCAGGCGACCTCAGCAGCATCCCCAGACCCCAGCGGGGTTTCCAGACCCCAGCGGGGTTTCCAGACCCCAGCGGGGTTTCTCCTCTCTTTGGGTTGCCAGTCTGTCTCAGATCATGTCATGACAAACCTCCAGTCGCCGGCGGTTATGGAACGTTTGTCTGATATATAATACATCACCGGAAACGCTCTCACCTGCTCCTCATGAATGACTGACACGTTGTGACAAGCGTGACACAGAAGTGTCAAAGTGCTGAACTCACATGTGGCCCTTATTCACTTACATCTATAGTATCTGAACAGAGCACTATTATATTAGAGCTACAATCTGGATATTATATTCTAATGACTAAAACATATTAGAGCTACAATCTGGATATTATATTCTAATGACTAAAACATATTAGAGCTACAATCTGGATATTATATTCTAATGACTAAAACATATTAGAGCTACAATCTGGATATTATATTCTAATGACTAAAACATGATTGTATTGGTCTTGTATTGTAGAGCAGGTATAAACAGCACATCTGCAGAGGTTGGAGGTGGTCTCCCTACTCTTCCATTAAAGGTGTTGGGTAGGACACTGACTGGTTGTCAATGCCAAGTTAATTGAAGCAGACAGAGCACGTATTGTAGTTTGGACATTTTTAGTATTTTCTCTCTCCACTGGGAAGGAACACAACTGTCATAAAACTTGACAATCGTAACTTTTAATGTTCTCTGTAATAATGTTTCTTTGACATTCACTTAACAAGCCGTTCCTAAACTGTTTGCACAAACACCATTTTACTTGGACAAGGGATGCTGACAGCTGAATGCTAGAAGGGACTGTACATTAATCCATTTTGGGCGGGAACCCCTTTTGGTGTTAGCATCACGTTATGCTTTAGCTTTTGAAAAATAGCAGATCTACAAGCTCATAGCGCGCCACCGAGTGGCGCGCTATGAGCTTGTAGGTCTGCTATTTTTGAAAAATCCGAAGAACCACTGACATAGAAACATAGCTTTTTCAGAAAAGTGTCAGGATGTAGAAGACATTTTTAGAATCTGATCTCGGGTCAAAACGGGTTAATCAAACATTGTTTGGCGACTCCGTTTCCAAAGTCCAATATGCTCTACTGTACTGTCGAGTATTGCATTATAATCCCTCCAAGCTGCAAATTGTGCTTGGTTGGTGCGTTCGTTGGCTATATGGCCAAAACAACACAACTGTCTTATTATCAGGAGAAGACAGGCAGTAATGCGTAGTGCGTCCTGAGCTGAGTGACTGCTACTTTGAGCCTTCAAAGAGAGCGCCTAATTAAAGGCTGCTTTGTGACTTTGTCACTTCTTCTTCTTCTTTTTTTTTAAACTTGTGATTAGAGGCCCATGGTTGGGCGGGATCCGTCAGCTAATTGTGGGTGGTGCATGCATGCCGTAAATATCATCTAAGCCTTTATGCAAGTGTTTTGCGGTGGAACGTGCGTTTGCGACGTCGCCCCGAAGGTTCTCCCATCTTGCTCGACGTCGATCACAAATCACTCAATCCTGCTTCCATGAGAAGTATAACTCTCCCACATGAACTCATCAAGAGGTTCAGAGACAGCTTGGCTGTTTAAAAATGCAGATTTCTCGCCTGTGATTTCCAGTAATTAACCCATTTTGGCCTGACGTCTACATTTAAAAAAATGTCTTTTTAAAATGTATTTTTTTCTGAAAAACCTCATGTTTTTATATCAGTGTTTCTCAATATTTCATGACAAGGACCCCCAAAAATTATATGTAATTGGCTGCCGACCCCCATCTGAAAATATGTTGTTCCATGGACCCCCCCCAGAAGCAAATATTTGAGTTAAAAACATTGGCTCTGAAAGAATATATTTTGCACTACATTTTCACGATTTTTCAAAAATAGCATATCTACAAGCTCGACGCGCTATGAGCTTGTAGATCTGCTATTTTTCAATAGCTAAAGCATAACATAATGCTAACACCAAAAGGTGTTCCCGCCCAAAATGGGTTAAGAATCCGGGAGCAGAGCGTCCTTGGCGCCGAGGACAAGTTCAGTGAAACAAGAGCCCCCCCACCACTGCTCTTTGGAACAGATTTGACTAATAATGGCGGAGCTATATTAGCCCCTTGGCGCCCCAGCATCTTATAAACAGACCACTCCCCTCCCTCCCTTCCACCTCACCACTGCCATACATCTCCGAGACAGGGGCACGCTGTCGTATTTGGGCCATCTCTAATTGTTCCACTAATCTGCCCGCCGCTAAATGACCCGGAGAAACTCTGTCCCCTTGGGCAGGCTTAGCCCGCTTATTGGAGACTGGAGACTTTTATGTTTTGCTTGGCACATAAAAAAAAAAACCCACACGCACACAGGCTGCTGATGGAAAGCCTACAGAACTATTGAAAATGTAATTAAGGTCCAGCAGTAGCTTTTAAACGGTTGACTAGTGCAGAAACAAACTGCGCCTTCAGACAGCCAAAACTTCCATACATTGGAAATGAGCACTTCGATCGATAAGCGTGGCGCGCTCTCTCTCTCTCTCTCTCTCTCTCTCTCTTTCGGAGACGGGAAACCTCAAAGAAAGACAAAAATGAGCTGCCTCACTGACTTGCCTACCATTTCTCATTTTCCCCCGGGAGAGCAGCGGGCGGGCGGCTCTGTGTTCCGGTGTTTGTTTGGAAAACAGGCCAATGGAGACCTCTCCCCTTCTCTCTCTTTAGAACCATTTGTCAGAGCAATTTCATCTGTCGTTGCTAGTCCAATCACGCTCAATTACTGGCTGAAGCCGACCGCGGCGGCGGCCATTTCACAAGGACACATACTGACTTTGCCACCCAGTCATTTTTATCATAAAGCCATCTAATTTAATAATAATAATAATAATAAAAAAGGGAAGCAAAGAATCTTTTCACAAACAGCTTTTGCAAACAAGCTGGCCTATGGGGCGAGTGATTGAGCAATTATCAGGAACACATTCAGCAAAGCCCCCGGTGGGACTTTCTGTTCCCGGCATCGTTCAGCCCGGCTGGCTGTGAGACCATTAGAAGTATTCTTTACTGCTATGTCTCTCTCTCTCTCTCTCTCTCTCTCTCTCTCTCTCTCTCTCTCTCTCTCTCTCTCTCTCTCTCTCTCTCTCTCTCTCTCTCACATACTCCAAACTTCAGAGCTGGTAAGAGTTCATCCCTGCCTGTCTGGCAGCATGAAACAACACACCCAACACTATCAAACGCTACCTCACCACCACGGCTCCCACTGATGAATATTCATCATAACAGTCTGAAAACCAGCTGTTTCTCTCCAATTAAAGCTCCTTGAGATCTGTTTTGCCAATAAGTTGTTGCCTTTTTTTGTTGTTAAATGAATGACCCAGTAGGCTATTAAAAAAATGTGAAAAACAAGCATAAATAAATGAAAGGTATGCAAAAATACTGAGATTGGCTGCTAACACACAGACAGAGGCCAGGGAGGAGAGCTTGTACAGTACAGTACAGTACAGTACAGTACAGTACAGTACAGTACAGTACAGTACAGTACAGTACAGTACAGTACAGTACAGTACAGTACAGCACCACTCACTTCAGTCGGGTCTGATTTCTTTGTATTATGTTGCGGCGAGTTGTTGGCTTGTAGAGGCTATTTTTGGCGAGCGTTCCCCCACAGAATAGAGATGCTGGGATTCAAGCAAGCAGAGATGAGGTTCCTGCCCACCAGCGTGGAGACTGGAGGAGTTCAACACCTCCATGGTGTCTGTCTGCCTGCCGCTCTAACCCATTCTGGGCGGGAACCCCTTTTGGTGTTTTAAACATTATGTTATAATTTAGCTATTGAAAAATAGCAGATCTACAAGCTCGTAGCGCGCCACCGAGTGGCGCGCTACGAGCTTGTAGGTCTGCTATTTTAGAAAAATCGTGAAATAGTGGCACGAATCTTTGAATATATATTCTTTCAGAGCGAACGTTTTTAACTCAAATCTTTGCTTCTGGGGGCGGTCCCTGGAACAATATATTTTCAGATGGGGGTCGGCGGCCAATTACATATATTTTTGGGTGTCCTTGACATGAAAATGTTTGAGAACCACTGACATAGAAACATGGGTTTTTCAGAAAACTGTCAGGATATAGAAGACATTTGTAGAATCAGGTCAAAATGGGCTAATAGACTGGAACTGTAGTCCCAGGTGGCGAGGTGGCAACTCTGCAGCCCAGTCAATCACATGAAGCTCTGGCACACAGGCAGGCAGTGGGTATCCTGGAAACCTGCACCTGCATTTTGACCTGAGATCAGATTCTAAAAATGTCTTCTACATCCTGTCAGTTTTCTGAAAAAGCTATGTTTCTATGTCAGTGGTTCATAGCAGACCTACAAGCTCGTAGCGCGCCACTTGGTGGCGCGCTACGAGCTTGGAAAGATTTAAATTAAAAATGTTCGCTGTGAAAGAATGTATATGGCAGATATACAAACTCGTAGCGCGGCACTCGGTGCTGCACTATGAGCTTGTATATCTGCTATTTTTCAACAGCTAAAGTTTAAAAGTATAGGGTTAAAGTGGTTAAAAGCTAAGGTGACACAGATGCGTTCCAGGTCTTAATGGGTTAATTAATGCCATGTTTGCATTTTGGTCATAGTTGAACACGAACCCCTTCAAATCACAGAACTCAATACAGCACCAATTATAATGAATACTGCTTTATAGCACATGTCGATCGTTTCGAATGCGCGCTTCATTTTTACAGTACAGTACATAGACGATTAATGTATAAGCAATAATTGTTCTCACCCCGCTGATGAAATAACACCTTTGACAGCTGGAACTCAATCCTGGAAAGTTTCTAGCCTCGACTCCATTTTCTCGCCTCATTAGACAAAATAAATCAGCACCAAACTTTGTGCTAGCGTCGATGTTTTCTTTTACCCTTCACTGCGATGGAGGGAGGAAGAGGCGAGGCGATGAAAAAAACAACGCAGCGCGTCTGTCTACTGAAATGCAACGTATGGAGTGACATGAGGGGGTGTTGTTGTTACTCAGTGTCTCGTATCAGAGGCCCTTAAACCATTTTGGGCGGGAAGCCCTTCTGGTGTTTTAAAGCATTATGTTATACTTTAGCTATTGAAAAATAGCAGATCTCATAGAGTGAACTTGTAGGTCTGCTATTTTTGAAAAATCGTGAAAATGTGGCACAAATCTTTGAATATATATTCTTTCAGAGCGAAAGTTTTTAACTCAAATCTTTGCTTCTGAGGGGGTTCCTGGAACAACATATTTTCAGATGCTGGGGGTCGGCGGCCAATTACTTATTACATATTTTTGGGGGTCCATGACATGACATTTTTTGAGAACGACTGACAAAGAAACATGAGTTTTTCAGAAAACTGTCAGGATTTAGAAGAATCGTTCCCAGGTCAAAATGGGTTAAACCATTTACACGCTATATTGTTCGTTATGACAAAACAGCAATAATAGCCCATCTACAAACTCACAACGCGTCACATGGCAACATTCAGTCTGCTTCCACATCGACTGTTTGCACTATTTTCAAACTTTTTTGAAGATTTTGAATTTCTGGTGAAAATGTGCATCTTCTGTAATTGTCTTTGCTCTGTGTTTGCTCTCTACTAGTGCGCTGGTTCTCAGCAGTCCAAATTACAACACGTTACAATTACGTCTATAATACGCAACTCTGAGAGTGGTACAAATGGAACCAAATGGACCCATAACTTAACCCATTTAGGCCTGACGTCGAAATAAAAAAAAATGTTCGCTCTGAAAAAATATATACCTATTCAAAGATTTTTCAAAAATAGCAGACCTACAAGCTCGTAGCGCGCCACTCGGTGGCGCGCTATGAGCTTGTAGATCTGCTATTTTTCAATAGCTAAAGCATAGCATAATGCTAACACCAAAAGGGGTTCCCGCCCAAAATGGGTTAAGGGTCCAATTGGTTCCATTAAATTAGCGCCAGCGATAAAAAGGTTGGAATGGGGTTAATGAATGCTCTGCTCTCGGCCACTATGGAAGCAGCTCAAGAGTCGCTCACATCTTCAACTCCCTGTCACGTACATTAGGGTCAATTAGCATCATGTGCGAGTGGACTAACGTGGCTGTAAGTAAATGAGCTCTCGTCTCGTGTTATGTCCTTTGCGTGCTCCACGCAGCCACTGGCTCCATTCCGGTTGTCATTCATTTCATTTCTCTCATTAACGCCAACCATCGAGTTATTTAAGCCATTTTGAGCGGGAACCCCTCTTGGTGTTTATAGCGTTATATCATACTTTAGCTATTGAAAAATAGCAGATCTACAAGTTCATAGCGCGGCACTCGGTGCCGCGCTATGAGCTTGTCTGCTATTGAGCTTGGTCTGCTATTTTTTCGAAAAATCGTGAAAATGTGGCGCAAATCATTGAATATATATATTCTTTCAGATCGAACGTTTTTAACTCAAATATTTGCTTCTGGGGGGGGGGGGCCCTGGAACAACATATTTTCAGATGGGGGTCTGCGTGCCAAATACAGATAATTCTGGGGGTCCTTGACATGAAAAACGTTGAGCAGAATGAGCACCACTGACATAGAAACATAGGGTTTTTCAGAAAACTGTCAGGATTTAGAAGACATTTTTTAAAGAATCGTCCTCAGGCCTCAATGGGTTAAAACAAGGGCGCTCGGCGTTCTGCTCGACGCCCCGTGATGATGGGCAGGCGCTAATTCAATTGTCGAGGTGGTGATGTTTGGAGAAAACTAGCAGCGTTTAGAAATGTGTGACCGGCGTCGGGGTCGCTAATGAAGGGGAACGCGGGCGAAACGTGTCTGAGAAACAATATGGTGTTGTTGTGATAGGCTCTCCTTGTCCTAGTGAGTCACGGTCTAACAGTCTATAGGCTCTCCTTGTCCTAGTGAGTCACGGTCTAACAGTCTATAGGCTCTCCTTCTCCTAGTGAGTCACAGTCTAACAGTCTATAGGCTCTCCTTCTCCTAGTGAGTCACAGTCTAACAGTCTATAGGCTCTCCTTCTCCTAGTGAGTCACAGTCTAACAGTCTATAGGCTCTCCTTCTCCTAGTGAGTCACAGTCTAACAGTCTATGATAGGCTCTCCTTCTCCTAGTGAGTCACAGTCTAACAGTCTATGATAGGCTCTCCTTCTCCTAGTGAGTCACAGTCTAACAGTCTATAGGCTCTCCTTCTCCTAGTGAGTCACCGTCTAACAGTCTATAGGCTCTCCTTCTCCTAGTGAGTCACAGTCTAACAGTCTATAGGCTCTCCTTCTCCTAGTGAGTCACAGTCTAACAGTCTATAGGCTCTCCTTCTCCTAGTGAGTCACAGTCTAACAGTCTATAGGCTCTCCTTCTCCTAGTGAGTCACAGTCTAACAGTCTATAGGCTCTCCTTCTCCTAGTGAGTCACAGTCCAACAGTCTATAGGCTCTCCTTCTCCTAGTGAGTCACAGTCTAACAGTCTATAGGCTCACCTTCTCCTAGTGAGTCACAGTCTAACAGTCTATAGGCTCTCCTTCTCCTAGTGAGTCACAGTCTAACAGTCTATAGGCTCTCCTTCTCCTAGTGAGTCACAGTCTAACAGTCTATAGGCTCTCCTTCTCCTAGTGGAGTCACAGTCTAACAGTCTATAGGCTCTCCTTCTCCTAGTGAGTCACAGTCTAACAGTCTATAGGCTCTCCTTCTCCTAGTGAGTCACAGTCTAACAGTCTATAGGCTCTCCTTCTCCTAGTGAGTCACAGTCTAACAGTCTATAGGCTCTCCTTCTCCTAGTGAGTCACAGTCTAACAGTCTATAGGCTCTCCTTCTCCTAGTGAGTCACAGTCTAACAGTCTATGAGGCTCTCCTTCTCCTAGTGAGTCACAGTCCTAACAGTCTATAGGCTCTCCTTCTCCTAGTGAGTCACAGTCTAACAGTCTATAGGCTCTCCTTCTCCTAGTGAGTCACAGTCTAACAGTCTATAGGCTCTCCTTCTCCTAGTGAGTCACAGTCTAACAGTCTATAGGCTCTCCTTCTCCTAGTGAGTCACAGTCTAACAGTCTATAGGCTCTCCTTCTCCTAGTGAGTCACAGTCTAACAGTCTATAGGCTCTCCTTCTCCTAGTGAGTCACAGTCTAACAGTCTATAGGCTCTCCTTCTCCTAGTGAGTCACAGTCTAACAGTCTATAGGCTCTCCTTCTCCTAGTGAGTCACAGTCTAACAGTCGACACACAGTCAACGCTCTTCCTGTAGAGAGGATGGGATTTAATGAAGCTATGAGTGTTGCTGTGTGTGTGTGTGTGTGTGTGTGTGTGTGTGTGTGTGTGTGTGTGTGTGTGTGTGTGTGTGTGTGTGTGTGTGTGTGTGTGTGTGTGTGTGTGGTGTGTGTGTGTGTGTTCCACGTAGCACAGGTTGCTATGGGAAGCTGGCTGTCTCCTTGGTGGCTGCCATTTCTCTCTCCTCTCTCTCATTCTGTATCTCTCTCTCTCTCTCTCTCTCCTCTCTCTCTCTCTCTCTCTCTCTCTCTCTCTCTCTCTCTCTCTCTCTCTCTCTCTCTCTCTCTCTCTCTCTCTCTCTATCTCTCCCTGTATCAGTTCAATTCAAAGGGGCTGTATTGCCTTGAGAAAACATACGTCCACGTTGCCAAAGCAAAAGTGGAGCAAAACAGTCTAAACTAAATAATTAAAAGGGAATAAAAAAATATGTAAACAGAGCTGTGGATGTAGAATGATGATAGAGAGGATAGAACTTTGGAAAACTGACTTACAAAACATTAAGAATTGTGCATTTGCTGTTAGAAATATATATATATATATATATACTGTAAATGCACAAGTTAGCTTGGGATGTACTTTTGATATGTGTGTCCTCCTTGAAACATTGCAACATTACAACTTTTGTTTTGCCTCAGTCAGCCACTGTTTTACAGGTTGTAGAGACGCACGCACGCACGCACGCACGCACGCACGCACGCACGCACGCACGCACACGCACGCACGCACGCACACACATCTGATTAGCAGGCTCGTGCATCTGTGTTTGTGCGCACAATCGAGCCTCAGATCATGGGCGAGGACAGGAATGAAATAAACAGGAGAGGGAAGAAGAGGAGCAGAAGGATTACAGCTGAGGGACAGAGAGCAGAGACATCACGTCTGTATGGATGATGGAGTACAGGAGAACTATCCACCCACACCGCTGTAATCCCCCCCCGAAACACAGCCTGACCCTGACACACACACACACACACACACACACACACACACACACACACGTTTGTATTATACCTGTGAGGACATCTCAACGAAGTCCCCACAGGTAACCTACCGTAGAATGTAAGAAATAGACATCGTATGGAGGACAATTGGAGGGACATGGTCCTCCTCACTCCTCACCGGAGAAAGGCTTGTTTTGTGGTTAAAAGAGATCTTGGGGAATTAGTCTTACAATTAGGAAACTATTCAGGTTGGGGATAGGATTAGGATTATAGAGGTTTAGGTTTAGGGGTCAGGGTTGTATTCATGCCTTTAAAAAAAAAAAAAAACTTCACGCACCAACTAGCAGATCTGGAAGCTTGTAATAATAATAATATTATCTCAGACTTATAAAGCGCTTTTCTGAGTACCCAAAGACGCTTGTCCTAAACTTCCCTTGCAAGTATAGCCGTGCACGCATGTGTGCGTGTTTTTGTTTGTGTACGAGTGTCCTCATTATACACGTCTACAAGTGTATTGTGTGTATGCAGTGTGTCAGTGTTGTGTGTATTGTGTGTATTGTGTGTATTGTGTGTATTGTGTGTATCCAGTGTAGTGTGTATTGTGTGTATTGTGTGTATGTAGTGTGTATGTGTGTATGTGTCAGGATCCTCTGCAGTAGAGTCACAGTGTTGGACCAGCAGGCTCATGAATAATTCTGGACTCATTAGGAGATCTCCTTCTGCCATGGAACAGGAAGCTGCATCCATCCCTGACAAGAACATACTCACCCTCCCCCCCATATCCCTGTACGCACATATACAGTATACGCACATATATATACATATTATATATGTCAATCAAATGTGTCGACTGATTTCCAATAGCTAATCGTGACAGTGGGACAAATAATCAATATTGCGACAATCATCGCACTTCCTCTCGCAACATATAACGGATACACCAGCGCCAAGTATTGATATTTATTGCAACACACGCACGCACGCACGGCACGCACGCACGCACGCACGCACGCACGCACGCACGCACGCACGCACGCACATACACACACACACACACACACACACACACACACACACACACACACACACACACGTAGGCTACATTATTATATGTTTCCATTAGTTTAAACTGCTACACTTGACATCTCTGACAGCCACCAAGCCAGGTAGTGCTCATACAGGAATCTGTGTGTGTGTGTGTGTGTGTATGTGTGTGTGTGCGTGTGCGTGCACGTGTGCATGTATGTGCGTGTGCCCTGAATTCACGTGCTCTGCTCTGCTCTGCTGGACACAATTACCACACACAGCCTCTCAGCCGACCAACATGTCACTGACACCATTAACGCCCCACTGGGCCTTGTCAACACATCCGCACGATGCACGCACGCCAACGTTGCGCACCGCCACGCACGCACAATCACACACCATACACAGGGACAGCTGTCAGCGATACAGCCACTGACACAGAGACCTCGCGCAGAGTTACAGTTACACAGACAGTCACACATGGAGGGGAGATTTGATCAAGTCATTGTCTGTGGTCCGTGCAAAGCAGTGTGTGGCTCGTCTCTGTTCCGCTAACGCTAGCCTGGAATGCATCGCACGCTGATTACAACAGTCCCACTGAGCTGTAATGAGCTTTATAACGGCAAAGAGAGAGAGAGAGAGAGAGAGAGGGAGAGAGGGAGGGAGAGAGGGAGGGAGAGAGGGAGGGAGAGAGAGGGAGAGGGGGAGGGAGGGGAGGAGGGAGGGAGGGAGGGGGAGGGAGGGGGAGAGGGAGAGAGGGAAGGGAGAGTGAGAGGGAGAGAGAGAGAGGGAGAGGGAGAGGGAGAGAGAGGAAGAGAGATGAAGTGAAAATTGGGAGAAAAGAAACAGCAGAGACAGAGAGAGAGAACCCCAACAAGCCCAGCAAAGACAAAAAGAGAGAGAGAGAGACAGAGAGAGAGAGAGAGAGAGAGAGAGAAAGAAGTCTTTACAAGAAAATCAAGAGCTTTTCAGCCATAATAGGAAGAGCGAGGAAGGCAGAGGTTTATTTGTGCCTGCAGGTGGGTTGGTTTGTGCATCAGTTGTTATTGTTTTGTGCCGGTTCCTATCTCCACCACCACCACCACCACTACCACCTCCCACCTTCCACATTCAGCATTCACCCGCCTCCCCGCTCATCCAACCACCACCACCACCACCACCACCACCACCTCCCACCTTCAGCATTCAGCATTCACCCGCCTCCCCGCTCATCCAACCACCACCACCACCACCACCACCACCACCACCTCCCACCTTCAGCATTCATCCGCTGCCCTCCTCAGCCACCACCACCACCACCACTACACCTCCCACCTTCCACCTTCCGGCCTGGACTTTTTTTATTTTCTCATAACGATGCAAGCGTTGGCGCGAAAACAACATATCGAGGCTGTTTAGCATGCCGGGAAGCCCCCCTCGACACCTCGCTCACTACTGCATTTACATAATGAGGGAGAGGGAGGAAAAGGCGTGTAGGGGCATGTTCGTAGGGATTCTGAACAGTTCCTCCGGTTTGTTCCGGTGAAGAACAGACAGCCTCCGAGGGGGGATACGATGGTTGCTGGTGGTGGAAGCGCTACTACACTAGTGTGTGTGTGTGTGTGTGTGTGTGTGTGTGTGTGTGTGTGTGTGTGTGTGTGTGTGTGTGTGTGTGTGTGTGTGTGTGTGTGTGTGTGTGTGTGTGTGTGTGTGTGTGTGTGTGTGTGTGTGTGTGTGTGTGTGTGCTAGTGTGTTGTTAACTGCTTTCAACCTGTCTGGGGCATCTTATTAGCGAAATGTTTCAAATAATGTTTCAAAATGTATCAACATTTAAAAAAAAAAAAAAACCTGAAAAGACAATCAGAAGAAAAAGTTATTTTTTTTTCTATTTCAAAGAATGGAATATTTTCCATGCAGAATCACTGCATTTGAGCTTGTAGATTGTTAGTTTCCATGTGCTGTAGGACTTATCTGGTTATCTACGCTTAGCCACTTCAACACTGACGTCCTAAACACATACAGTAGGCGAACATTCGCCCCAAAATAGCCGATCTGCAAGCTCTTATCGTATCATTCACATTGTGACCCGACTGACCACGCTGAGCTTTGCAGATTGGCTATTTTTGATGAAGAGATTTGGCGTAGAGGGGGATAAAGGAGAGGATCTAGTACAGACCCCTGGGAGACGCTGGTCGATGAAGTACACTATGCTGTACTGTAGGGTTTAACCCATTCTGACCTGAGATCAGATTCTATAAATGTCTTCTACATCCTGACAGTTTTCTGAAAAAGCTATGTTTCTATGTCAGTGGTTCTTCGATTTAAAAAAAATAGCAGACCTACA
>NC_136807.1:5989119-6000864 GCF_951216825.1 Electrona antarctica | reverse complement strand
CTGCTATTTTTTAAAAATCAAAGAACGACTGACATAGAAACATAGCTTTTTCAGAAAACTGTCAGGATGTAGAAGACATTTTTAGAATCTGATCTCAGGTCAAAATGGCTTAAAAAGCATGCTGGTTTCATCATCGGACCATGCAGTGACCACTCGCACGTGCACACACACACACACACACACACACACACACACACAAACACGTGCGGCCGTGCATGCCAACCTTCAGCTCTGTTTAAAGCGAAGGCAGTCCGTGTGTCGTCCGCCCTGTCTTTTTGGTTCAACCCAAATAGTTGAGTTTTTGCAGTATTTCCTAGCACTCCGCCGAGTCCTTCCTCCTATCTGCTGTCAGAGAGTCTGGGGCTTCAAGCTGTTTGAAATGCCAGGCCGGCTGTGCTGGCAGAGCCCTCCGCTGTTTGACGGGTGGACAGGTCAACAACTGCTGCACCGACACAGGCTGAGGCAGAGGGCAAATGGCAAACTGAACACACACACACACACAAAGTGCACGCACCGACGTCACACACACACACACACACAAATAAACAAACACGCACACGTCGGGAACACATTCGTGCACTGCGCGGTGTGCAGTGCACAATTTGACACGCGTGTACTAGCGTACGCTTGCGCACACACACGTTCGTATTACTATATACTTGTGTGGACATTTTAGGGCGATGGATGCAATTCTTTAACCATAATGCCGAAAATAGCCATTCTAAAAGCTTACAAGTTACAACGCATCACGTTGTGTGTTTTGATTTCGCTTTTTTAACCCATTTTGACCTGAGATCAGATTCTAAAAATGTCTTCTACATCCTGACAGTTTTCTGAAAAAGCTATGTTTCTATGTCAGTCGTTCAAAAATAGCAGACCTACAAGCTCATAGCGCGCCACTCGGTGGCGCGCTATGAGCTTGTAGATCTGCTATTTTGGGTTAACCAGAAAACAGCTATTTATCTTGTGTGGACCAAAAATATGTTCCTCCCAATGTCTATTTCTCAATTTCTACTTTTATATATTTGGCCCTCACAAGTGCAGTAACACGAACACACACACACGCACGCACGCAAGCACGCACGTACACACACCAGTTTCCTGAGGCAGAGTGTGGGATTGGTCACACTGGCTCACACTCGCCTGAGCCTCCCTACTGGAAGATGAGATCATATACCATAGGAGATAAGAAGCTAGCCTCAGGGAATGCACGGACACGCAAACACTCACACATGCACACACATGTGCACACACACACACACACACACACACACACACACACACACACACACACACACACACACTCAGAATATTCATTAGTATGCAGCCGCACGCCCTTCGAAAATTGCCCTGTGTAGGTAAACAAAGAGAAATCCATGTTTGTAAAAAGGATGCGCCACGGCCAGCCTGGCCTTTCTCTCCATCAGCATCTATTCAGCGAGCGAGAGCGTCGTACTGCGGAGTGTATGGAAATGGGCTCTAATAAGCCCTCCCATGGCCAAATAATGATTGACAAGACCTCTGGGTTCCTCAGCGAGCCAATTGTGTCCGTTGCCTCAACTGTTCACCGTTGCTAATCGCGCATCATCTCAGTGGAGATGCAGTCAGGGCCAGATTCTGTCCAATAGCTGCTGTGGAGCGTTGCTGCACAGCCTCAATCTCAATAAAGTTTTAATGAGGTGAGACACAACATCACACGTCACAACACTGCACACGCACACGCACACACACACACACACACACGCACGCACGCACACACACACACACACACACGCACGCACGCATACATCTCTCTTTCTCTCTCTCTCTCTCTCTCTCTGTGTCTCTCACCCGTTCACCAGCCCCGCAACTCAGCTCAGTGGTCTCCAGTCATGTTGATGTCTCCCCCTGTTTCAGTGAAGCAAAGTCTGACTTTGTTTTCAGAACACATTTCTCACAGGAGATACACAGTAGATATATATTATATATTATAAAAAGATGTAATAATAGGAGAAGCTTTGGCTTTGAGAAGTGAAGGTTGAATATAGATCCGGTTGAGAGCTAAGTTTGATGGAACAAACACAGCAAACTTCATGCCAACAATGCGATATCTGTTACTTTCCACTCTGACATGCTAGCGTGCAGCTATGAAGTGTGCTGTGCAGAGCGAGTGTCAGTCACATGTCTGTCCAGCTTGGCGAGCAAAGCGACGGGGAGCGAGGCACCACTGTCAGCGACAGAGACTCACCACAAGTGACAATTGTGCCGTGGCGTCGGCGCTTGTCTGTTCCACATGACCGAGTGCAAAATAAACCAAAGGCTTTGTTTTGAAACAAGAGTCAAACGGATGAAATGGGTTTTTAAAGTATATTTCAACTGCATGGCCAGTCAAATGTGTTATCAGTAGCCTATAAGTGTCATTGCATCTGTTCCGTGAGGTTTATCCTCCAAAAATCATGACAAATCAATATGTCAGTGTATCAAAGAAAATGTAGTTACTGCACTTTGGCTTTGTAGGGCAGCGTCGCTGATAAAAAAAGAAAACCAGGAAACCACAAGGCAGGCAGTGGAAAGACAGATGACTGTTGAAGTTTATTTGTACATTGTTCACCTTGTAGGCTCACCCTTTTCAATACAAGTACGTTTTAGGAAGTGACTTAGACTGAGACAGCGATTTATCAAGCCAGAGCCCCTCGAGGCGTGCAGGTATAGTTGCACAGTCCAGGGTGAGCTGCCAGATTCCTGGAGCTGCAAAGACACGCCAGCCTTTGTCCTCAGCCTCCACTCAGGAACACCCTGCAGGTTCACAGGCTCATAAGGGGTTAATAACGGGAAAAAAATGTAATTGGGGGCAAGGCCATGAAGTCTACCTTAAATCAATCCTTATCCATGCTTTGTTTTACTCTCTTTCTTTTCCAATCTCTCACACAATCTCACATCCTCACACACGCAAACGCACGCACGCACGCACGCACGCACGCACGCACGCACGCACGCACGCACGCACGCACGCACGCACGCACGCACGCACGCACGCACGCACGCACGCAAACACACGCAAACTCACGCACGCACGCACGCACGCACGCACCAAAGAGAGAGATACTCAGGGTCATCGTATATAAGGCTGCAAGCTTTTAAAAATAACACATTTGAAAAAGGATTACAGAAATAAGCGTTTAAGAATTTCCTTCTTACATCTTTCTCACAGGCCTCTCTCACAGGCCGGCGGAAATGTCAAGAACGTTGTTTCCCTTTGTGGATTCATTCCTCTGGGGTGTTTTCTATGCTCAGCAGAGACATTTATTATATTGTGTTTTTATATATTTCTGAAGAGGTGCAATGGTGCTTTATTTTTGTCATGACAGACACAAAATAAACAGTGTGAGGATGGACTTGCCGGTCCTGAGGCCAGCTCTTGGTACTGTACAGTACATGTGCCACGGCAAGTGGCCTAGTTAGTTTCCAGAGTCTTCTAGTAAGCCCCCACGCTGGATTATGGGCACACAATAAAATCATCTATAGTCATTTAACCCAGAGAGTGAACGGAATGGACCAAACACACCCGTACGGGTCCATTTGGTTCCACTCTCTGGGTCACATTTGCACCGTGGATTCGAATTGTGTTCTGCCAACGGAACGCTGGGCACACATACTCGGGGATTAAGAAGGATTGTGCCCACATTGCATAAACTGGGATACGACAGAGTGACTGTGTGCGCGCGCGTGTGCGTGCGTGCGTGTGTGTGTGTGTGTGTGACTGTGTGTGTGTGTGACTGTGTGTGCGTGCATGCGCGCGCGTGTGTGTGTGCGCGCACGTGGGTGGGCGCGTGTGTGTGGCCATATGCTCGTCCCCAGGCCCCAGCAGGTGAACGGTGTAGAGCAGGAAGTTGTGTGTTATTAATACCCCAGGTGCAACATCGTATGTCGTCCCCCTCTGGCCTTAGACGTGTTCCTCACACCCCTCTGCACAGATCCTGGCTGTGGGGATTAAGAGGGGTGGGTTACTGTTGTGTATGTGCATGCGCAGTGGAATGTCTGATCTCTGTGCGTGTGTGCTTTTGCGCTTGTGTGCGCGTGTGTGTGCATGTGTGTTGTGTGTGTGTGTGTATGTGTGCAGGCGTGCGTGTGCGTCTGTGTGCCTGTGCACATCTCTAGTTAAAAGACAGGCTCGGTGCTGTGTTGCAGTGTGAATGGAAAGGTGATGTTGATAACACTATTTTTACACCGGGATGGAAAACGTATCAATTATTGAAATGAAGAGTGTGTGTGTGTGTGTGTGTGTGTGTGTGTGTGTGTGTGTGTGTGTGTGTGTGTGTGTGTGTGTGTGTGTGTGTGTGCGTGTGCGTGTGCACGCGTGTCTCGCTGAAAGAGGGTGCTGGCCCAAAAAATGAATAATGAAGGAGAGAAGTGTCGAGGAGAGTGAGAGGATGATAGAGCAGAGATGCAGGACTGATGAGAGAGAGAGAGAGAGAGAGAGAGAGAGAGAGCGAGCATGGGCAGCATGTGGCTTTCGGTTCGTCGAGCCATAAAACGCAGGGCCAGGGCGGGGGGGGTGATCCCGTATAACGTGATAATAACACCATGTGTTGTGAGCTTGTAGATTTTGGCCATTTTGTCGCATGATGTGACACCGACTATGAAATCAGACTCGATGCTTCTCGGGGACAAACGTGACGTCTTCTCTGAGCTGAGCAAGGAGGACGTCTAGAGGAACTAAGACGGGGACAGAAAGAGCTGCCACTTTCAATTTTAAAGCAGGGATTTCCTTCATATCTTTCATCAAAAAGAAAAAAAATCCGATGACAAGTAAGACGCGTAAACGCGGGATGTGTAGCCATCCGTTGCTACATGTGCCGTGCACGATACTGGGTTTAAAAACACAGCTGAAACATGAAGTGGCCGTTCCTTCTGCCCTATTGCGTGGCACCGTGACTAGGATTCCACCATTTAAAAATGAAACTTCTATGACAGTGCTGACATAATGAAGTGACATTATTCCGGTATAGAGTGTCTGTCAGCCCTTCGGTCGCCCGTCGCCTTGAGGCGTCTTACTGGTGTATTTATGGCAGATAGAACTTATGTTCCCCATGATTTTAGACGGCCTCCCTCCACCTGTTCCAAAAAGAAATACAAATAAACGATCTTGAGTTGACAAGCTAGATGAGAGACCCACTGATCTGTGATATGAGCCAAATGGCAGATGGATGTATAGCCGGCTGTTAGATTAGCTGCGTCTAGACGCCAGGCTATTAACACATTTTGGGCGGGAACCCCTTTTGGTGTTAGCATCATATTATGCTTTAGCTCTTGAAAAATAGCAGATCTACAAGCTCATAGGGCGCCACCAAGTGGCGCACTACGAGCTTGTAGGTCTGCTATTTTTGAAAAATCGAAGAACCACTGACAGAAACATAGCCTTTTCAGAAAACTGTCAGGATGTAGAAGACATTTTTAGAATCTGATCTCAGGTCAAAACGGGTTAAATCACATCAGTGTTTACCAACACAGGATGACAACAGCAAAACGTGGCCATCCATTTATGATGTCTGATCATAGTGTCTGATTGAGTCACGGCCAGACAGTGTTTTATGTAGCACTGCTGGCAACGGTGGGATAATATCCAAGTACTGCATGTGCTTCAGTACATTGTTGATGCACCTTTACTTGAATATTTCCAGTACAGTAGAGGCAAAACGTTTGCCTCTACTGGCAAATTATTTGACAACTATTTGACAACTTTTGTTACTAGTTGCTTTGTAGATTTAGATTGTTATTAACCCATTTTGACCTGAGATCAGATTCTAAAAATGTCTTCTACATCCTGACAGTTTTTTGAAAAAGCTATGTTTCTACGTCAGTCGTTCTTCGATTTTTCAAAAATTGCAGACCTACAAGCTCGTAGCGCGCCACTCGGTGGCGCGCTATGAGCTTGTAGATCTGCTATTTTTCAATAGCTAAAGCATAACATAATGCTAACACCAAAAGGGGTTCCCGCCCAAAATGGGATAAAACTGTTTGACTGCGGAACACGCTAAACCCGTCTTTTGTTTTATATATGTTTAATTTGGTTAGACCAGTCATTAGTCCTACAACTACAACCTATCTCAAACCCTCACCCTAACCCTAACCTCCCAAGGGGCAGCACACCTAAACCTAACCTTAACCCATGTCTAACCAATGACTATAGTCTAAACTAAGTATGCACCCCCTTGAAACAACATGTATTGTGATATCGATAGTTTAAAAGTAAGTAAAAAAGAATCCGAGTGCCTCTTCCACCTCTGGCTGCAGCGTGTGAGCGTTAATCCATTCTGACCTGAGATCAGATTCTAAAAATGTCTTCTACATCCTGACAGTTTTCTATTCTGACCTGAGATCAGATTCTAAAAATGTCTTCTACATCCTGACAGTTTTCTATTCTGACCTGAGATCAGATTCTAAAAATGTCTTCTACATCCTGACAGTTTTCTATTCTGACCTGAGATCAGATTCTAAAAATGTCTTCTACATCCTGACAGTTTTCTATTCTGACCTGAGATCAGATTCTAAAAATGTCTTCTACATCCTGACAGTTTTCTATTCTGACCTGAGATCAGATTCTAAAAATGTCTTCTACATCCTGACAGTTTTCTATTCTGACCTGAGATCAGATTCTAAAAATGTCTTCTACATCCTGACAGTTTTCTATTCTGACCTGAGATCAGATTCTAAAAATGTCTTCTACATCCTGACAGTTTTCTGAAAAAGCTATGTTTCTATGTCAGTCATTCTTCGATTTTTCAAAAATAGCAGACCTACAAGCTCATAGCGCGCCACTCGGTGGCGCGCTATGAGCTTGTAGATCTGCTATTTTTCAATAGCTAAAGCATAACATAATGCTAACACCAAAAGGGGTTCCCGCCCAAAATGGGTTAACTCCACAGCAATACACCCAGACTGGGACGTGATGGAACACAATAAGACATGAATTATATTTGTATTGATGGTGTCTGGCTCATACGAGACAGAACTGACAGAACTGGAAAAAAAAATACATCAAAAATCGAACAGTCAAAAAGTTGAGAAGCACGAACTCACCCCGCTGGCGTACACATCCAAAGGGTCACTTTGACCTCGAAACACGTGACATTTTTTCCTGATAGGGAGACACTTTACCGCATACATGGGCAACTGGCGGCCCGGGGGCCACATGCGGCCCCCACCTTCACTTAATGTGGCCCTCAGGTTCATGTCAGAATACTGATATAATATTGGTTTCAGCTGTTTCCAATCAACAATTCCACAACATGCAAACATGACCCGCTTTAATTACTTCTAAATTAGTAGCTCATTGCTCAACACAAGTATAATGAAAGGCATTTGAAATGACATAAAAATGTTAATTTTCAGGATTCCAACATTTAATTGCCCGGAACTATTTAATCCATTACATTCATGCGCCCAGTCGATTTATAAACACGGACGCCTTTTCCGGACGGACCCAACAATGGGAGACAAGAATAAATCTATCGAGACTAGCGACTGGACCGCGGAGCACCGTCTAACACAGGATCTTTTTTCAGAAAAAGACGGGATGATTTAGATCGCGATTTATGAACGTTTTAAGATATTCATTTTCATCAGCTAAACAGAGGAGGGAGTTTTTTGATGACGTCTCAGTCTTGCGCGTCACAGAGGAGAGCCCAGCAGGCGCGCCTGGGCTATACAGCCAGGCGATCTGTTCTCGTATCAATAAACTTCGTCTTTAGGACAATACTTCGTCCTGAGCGTCGGGCGTTACTAATAGAAAGGACAAAGAACTTGGTCCTGGGCGATTAATCTGTTAAAAAATAGCAAAGAATAATTCAAGATTTCAATTCGAATATAGAAAAAATATTTTGACATTATATTATTATTATATATTATATTTTTTGCTACGACAGCAATGTGGCCCCTCTGGAGTGAGTGTAGAAATATAGTGGCCCTCTCCATCGTCAAAGTTGCCCAACCCTGCTTTACCGTGTGAGCAGCCAGGTTGCCTATCCTTTCTCATCCAAGCTCTTTAACTGCTGTGTTACACACACACACACACACACACACACACACACACACAAACACACACACACACACACACACACACACACACACACACACACACACACACACACACACACACACACACACACACACACACACACACACACACGGGCCCTCAGCTGAGAGGTCAGCTTCAGACAACCCCGGTGATTGTGTGTGAACCCCCACACGTTTCAGAAAGCTCATTTCCAGGATATTAAACGTGGCATGGGGGCTGCATACATATGACTCTACCTCTAACATGAATATGGATGACCACCCCCACCTGCCTCCTGCACACACACACACACACACACACACACACACACACACACACACAGAGGCAAGCACGCTCGCATGCACTCGCAAAATCGTGCTTGATTGAGGTATGCATGGTTGCTCTTGGCAAAAACAGTCAATCTACAAGCTCGTGGCGCGACGCAGACGCGACGTGTCGAGAGCTTGTAGATCGACTGTTTCCTGTATGCACCGGGCTTCACGCCTCCTCCTACCTGGGACCTTGTCCACCTCTCCTCAGCGGGAGCCAGACACAACACCGCCAGTCCAGCTGGAGGTCATCTGCTTCCAGGACTGTGACTGTGTGTGTGTGTGTGTGTGTGTGTGTGTGTGTGTGTGTGTGTGTGTGTGTGTGTGTGTGTGTGTGTGCGCGGGCGCACACGTGCGTTTGCTCACTCACTCACAACTCATGAACTATTCATGGGGACCTCTCCTCTAAGCCCCTGACCCCAGCCCACCCTCCCTCCCTCCCTCCCCGCACATGTTGTCCCAGACAGAATGTGGACCAGCCTCGACCTTTGCTCCGCCAGTCACTACCATTAGCTGTTATTCCAGGTAGCTGCTGATGGCCGTGGCTGTGGCTGCTCTCTCTCTCTCTCTCTGTGCAGATCATCTGCTTCCATGACTGTGTGTGTGTGTGTGTGTGTGTGTGTGTGTGTGTGTGTGTGTGTGTGTGTGTGTGTGTGTGTGTGTGTGTGTGTGTGTGTGTGTGTGTGTGTGTGTGTGTGTGTGTGTGTGTGTGTGTGTGTGTGTGTGTGTGTGTGTGTGTGTGTGTGTGTGCGCGCGTGCGCGTGTGTCCATGCGGACGTGCCGGTATGCTTCACTGAGCCTTCAGGACGGTTCCCAACTGTATGCAAATGTGCGTGCATGCGTATTGTGTGTGTGAGTGTGTGTGTGTGTGTGTGTGTGTGTGTGTGTGTGAGTGTGTGGGTGGGTGGGTGAGTGTTAGTGAAAGTTTAATGCTGTGACGTATGGTCTTTCATCAGCCTGGCGTCCTGAATGGACAGGAGAGAAGAACAGAGATGTAATTGAAGACCGATGGCTAGATAGATAGATAGATAGATAGATAGATAGATAGAAAGATGGGTGGGTGGGTGGGTGGGTGGATGGATGGATGGATGGGTGGGTGGTGGTCATAGAGCTATAAATAATAGAGATGGCAGACCGAGGTGAAGATGGGGGGGATCACATCGACTCACTGGCCTTGGAACGCCTCGGGATCCCCCAGAAAGTTACTAATGTTGCTCTGGAGAGGGAAGTATGGAGCTCTCTGGTGGAGCTGTTGCCCCTGCGACCTGACTACGGATAAGCGTTTGAGGATGGATGGATGGATGGATGGATGGATGGATGGATGGATGGATGGATGGATGGATGCTTCCCTAACTGAGACTGGGCATACATAATGAATGAATGCATTGTGCATACAGTGAAACATCATTGGATTTGCCCTTTTTATAATTGACCAGCCTGATGTTTGTATACAAAGATATTGAACATTTTGGAAATACATTTTGAAAAATGTTAAGTAGACGTTCATAAAAGCTCACTCAAGTGTGTCTGTATAGGACACCAATGTACAGGTACATGGTTTTTGGTGTAAAAGTTCTTATTGTGATTAATGACAATTTTGGCTTCTTTTGTTAAGATGACTTTCAAGGCAGTTGTGATTAATGAGATTACACAGCTGAGGATCACCACAGGGAGGGGAGCGAGGATACAGGCCCCCCAAGCTGGAACTAAACATGGGATATGTTGTAATTATGATTGATTAATTATCATAATTAATCAGTCAATTAATTAGAATTGATCGAGCCTCCAGGGAACTCTGACAGTTCTGGGTTTGAACTGAACTAATGCAAGGGATGGAAAACGCCACCACGACGGTATAGCGTCACGTTTAGGGAAGCGCAGGTTCTCACGCGCCGTCATTGTGTGAAGTCACAGTTGCACACACGTCTGTACCATAGACACACACACACACACACACACACACACACACACACACACGTCTGTACCACACACACACACACACACACACACACACACACACACGTCTGTACCATAGGAATGCATGGCTGTAGCTCAAAGAATACTTTCTTTGGAACATGCACACACACACACACACACACACACACACACACACACACACACACACACACACACACGCACACACACGTCTGTACCATAGACACACACACACACACACACACACACACACACACACACACACACACACACACACACACACACACACACACACACACGTCTGTACCATAGGAATGCATGGCTGTAGCTCAAAGAATACTTTCTTTGGAACATGCACACACACACACACACACACACACACACACACACACACACACACACACACACACACACACACACACACACACACACACACACATACAAACAAACAGACACATCAACACCGGACACCCCAGCACACATTTAGACTCCAGCAAACCTCTCCATTTCGGCTACTCTGGGTGTATAAAAGTGAAAACCCTGAATGAATTATGGGTAACAAGGCCCATGGGGCCCATGGGGCTCTTCATTCTCTGTCTTTCTGAATCTCTTTATCGTTTTCTTCCTCTCTCCCACTTAACCCATTTAGGTAGGCCTGACGTCGAAATTTAAAAAAATGTTCGCTCTGAAAGAATATATATTCAAAGATTAGTGCCGCATTTTTACGATTTTTCAAAAATAGCAGACCTACAAGCTCGTAGCGCGCCACTCGGTGGCGCGCTATGAGCTTGTAGATCTGCTATTTTTCAATAGCTAAAGCATAACATAATGCTTAGTTAAAACACCAAAAGGGGTTCCCGTCCAGAATTCAAAGATTAGTGCCGCATTTTTACGATTTAAAAAAAAATAGCAGACCTCCAAGCTCGTAGCGCGCCACTCGGTGGCGCGCTACGAGCTTGTAGATCTGCTATTTTTCAATAGCTAAAGTATGACATAATGCTTAGTTAAAACACAAAGGGGTTCCCGACCAGAATGGGTTAATCTCGCACCCTCCAACAGTTCCCATATTATTTTTTATATCAAAAAACAGTCATTACCTGTTAGAGAAGGAATCCTTGGTGTTATGAATATCTAAAAAAAAACACTTTTTCCGGGGAGTACTTACCATATGAAATTCATGACTAGCACCACTTTTAGCATTAAACTTTCAAGTTAATGCAGTCATGCTCTTAGCATCGGCCTCACCTCACTTACCACTGCTGCCACTGGAGCTATTTAATCAAAACAGGATCTGATGCAATTTAAATTTAAAGTCTGCTTGGATAAAAGGTTGTGGCTGACTCTCACAAGGGCCTGGCAACATATTGAGTTAGTATAATGGGTCTGTTTTAATGGACACTTAGAAACGAATCAACTCACGTGGGTCTCGGGGATCTACATGGGAAC
>NC_136807.1:5959119-5984119 GCF_951216825.1 Electrona antarctica | reverse complement strand
CCTATTTCTAAATGTGTGCTATGCTACAAACACACACTACCTATTTCTAAATGTGTGGTATGCTAATGCATGACTGAACAAAATCGGAATTGAAAAATCTGCTGTTCTCGGGAATGATTCTCTGACCACCCTTCCTTCCCACACCCTCTCCCTTCGGTGAACGTTTGGGTTTATATCCATGGCAGCAGGCGGTGTGACAAATCAATGGCTATTTATCACCCTCAAGCTAGAGGCCGCAGAAATTGTACCATCCTACACTGAGCATTATTGAGGACGGATATATGGGACGGGTGATTTAAGTACATTCTTTGTTTTCACTATAGCTGTGCGTGCGTGCGTGCGTGCGTGCGTGTGTGCGTGCGTGCGTGCGTGCGTGCGCGTGTAAATGTATGTGCATTGGAAGTGCGGCTAGTGAACGATTCCAACATAAAAGTGTCTTTTTCAATATTTGTGTCTCCCTCCGTGTATCAGCATCCTTGTCACATCTGGTACAGAGAGCTAATTTCTCTTCCCATTATGGGGTTGGTTCTCCAATAAGCTGCTTCCTGTTCGCAGCCACCTGCTACGTGAGAACGTGCTTTGTCCTTTTCTTCCCCGCCTAAATGAGCAAAACAGACAATATGCTCCGTATATCAACGGAATACTGTCACAGTATCCAAACACACACAGCCAGACTCCTGCTCACTGCTCACTGGAGCAACGAGCAGCAAAACACCATCTCTCTCATTTCCAATACCGTAAAACACTAATGAGGAAGTTGACTATAGGCGACTTTGTCAACAGTAGTAGTCATCACATTGATTGATTGATTGATTGATTGATTGAAATATGTATTAACAGTTTGCAGAATTACAGTACATTTACAGCTTTTAACTGTGAGTGGACGACACAATTAAGCATTACACTTGTTTACAAGAGGGTCCACCATGTTCAATTCATCAAAACAATTAGAGACGTACAAATAGACACTTCTATATAGACAAAGAAAAGAACAGGAATTCATCATAATGGAGGTAAAAAGAAAAGAAACATATACAGTGGACACAGTAGGGCTGCATGGGCAATTAACTAAAATGAATATCGAAACCGATGTTTTGAAACAATAACAATAATCATCTTGCTCATGTCAGGGTTTTTTTTTATAATTGAGAAGCATTTTTTTATAATCTTTTTAAATTGGTGGCCTCTGAAAATAGAGGTTGTAGAGCGTCTATTTTCATCTTTCACTAGTATTGATTTGAAATGACAGCAGCTCTCATCTTATTTGACAATGATTGTTTGTGTGAACTCGACAAGGATGTGGTCTAAAAATAATCGTTTTTTGCTCAAATAGAAGTACTTCTATTCTTCAATATTATTTCAATCTGATTCCACAGAGTCTTGTTAAATGAGGAGATTACAAAGTGATTTTGTCTCTTTGTAGTTAATGAGACTCTGCTGCCGAGGAAGACGCTGATGGTAAAAATAGATTTCCTGGGTGTCTAGCATCGACGTCTAATCTGTTCCTCAACTTCTCTCTGAGGGTGTCGAGCATACATGGTTCAACTGGGGGCCCGGGGGCCACATGTGGCCCCCACCATCACTTAATGTGGCCCCCAGGTTAATATCTGAACACTGGGGGGCCCGCGGGCCACATGTGGCCCCCACCATCACTTAATGTGGCCCCCAGGTTAATATCTGAACACTGGGGGCCCGCGGGCCACATGTGGCCCCCAGGTTAATATCAGAACACTGGGGGCCCGCGGGCTACATGTGGCCCCCAGGTTAATATCAGAACATTGATATATTAATATAAATAAAAAGGTTACTTTTCAGGATTCCAATTAAAAAATAGCCAAAAAATATTCAGGATTTCAATTCAAATATAGCAAAAATAGCCGATCTACACGGTAGATCGGCTATCGCAGTGCGGCGCGTTTTGAGCTTGTAGATCGGCTATTTTTGCTACGACAGTAATATGCACTGTGGCCCTCTGGAGTGAGGGCCACAAATATTTTCCGAAATGGTACAAAATAGCAGATCTACAAGCTCACAACAACCCCAAAAAAGGCCTCTGCTCTGGACAGGGCCCCTGCATGCCCAGTGTCCATATATGGAGCTGGCCTGTTCTGACATCATTATGACGTCTGCATAGACTCCATATTTGGGCATGCCTGACAAAGAACTCCATATATGGGCATAAAAGGGACACAGACATAATATCTGGGTGGGGCATACATGCATTTCCAACTTGCATCGTTCCAAGTAGGCCAGTGCTCCAACGGGCACCGCTGTAGAGGCTCCAACAGGCACCGCTCTATAGTTTATTTAAAAAATAAATACATAAAACATGTTTCTTTCCGGCAGCAACGTCATGTATACTTCATAGCCCGTCAGCCTCCTCTGCAAACAGTCCCGTGGCTGTGGTTTTATCTTCATCATTGGGTGGTTTTATCTTCATCATTTGGGTTATATAAGTTGCTGCCTCTCATCTTTTGTTCAGTGCCAGGAGGAGGAGGGCTGAATCCTTGGAGACCACTTGCTTTCCTGGATCATTAAAACGCCGGCTACGTGTCTGTCTACCTTATCAGCTCCGCAGAGATGAAGGAACGGCCATTTGCTGGAAACGACAGGCAAAGAAAATGGCCACTGAGGCCCCGTTTTGCTTTCGACTGCTTCACTTGGTGTGCTTCAGTGAAGACGCAGAGAATTCATGTATGTACGACTCCCCCGGACAAGTTTATTGCTATTTGTCGGGCGAATGATAGTGGCCGGTCCCCTACGGTTGATGACTTTTATAGGGCCCGTGTTGTTGCGTTGCAGCTTCCACTGTCACGTTCATAGATCTCTTCCACAAAAGCGCTTAGGGCCACACTTATACCTTTCTACGAAGACAATGGTCTGCAGATTAAAAGGAACATGAGCCGCTCTCTTCAGCTTTTCATTTTGATTGTTGTTTCTCCCCCTCGGGGTCAATTTACGTGTAGTCCACAAGATTTGTGACTGCAACGTTGTTCTGCATTTATCGGAGCGACAGAAACAACGGACATCATTCAACTGATTGGACAGACTCCCAGATTATGTGAATATATATATCTGTGGAAAGTCACCAGTCATTGGAAACAGAAGGTGTCACGAGTGTGCCAAGTAGCCTTAAACAGTGACTTGCAAATAGCAAAGGCCACTCTCCAACGCAGTGGTCTGCATCACTCAGGCCAAAGGCCTCTCTCTCTCCAACGCAGTGGTCTGCACCACTCAGGCCAAAGGCCTCTCTCTCTCCAACGCAGTGGTCTGCACCACTCAGGCCAAAGGCCTCTCTCCTCCAACACAGTGGTCTACATCACTCAGGCCAAAGGCCTCTCTCTCTCCAACGCAGTGGTCTGCACCACTCAGGCCAAAGGCCTCTCTCTCTCCAACACAGTGGTCTACATCACTCAGGCCAAAGGCCTCTCTCCTCCAACACAGTGGTCTGCATCACTCAGGCCAAAGGCCTCTCTCTCTCCAACACAGTGGTCTGCACCACTCAGGCCAAAGGCCTCTCTCCAACACAGTGGTCTGCATCACTCAGGCCAAAGGCCTCTCTCTCTCCAACACAGTGGTCTGCACCACTCAGGCCAAAGGCCTCTCTCCAACACAGTGGTCTGCATCACTCAGGCCAAAGGCCTCTCTCTCTCCAACGCAGTGGTCTGCATCACTCAGGCCAAAGGCCTCTCTCTCTCCAACACAGTGGTCTGCATCACTCAGGCCAAAGGCCTCTCTCTCTCCAACGCAGTGGTCTGCATCACTCAGGCCAAAGGCCTCTCTCTCCAACACAGTGGTCTGCATCACTCAGGCCAAAGGCCACTCTCTCCAACACAGTGGTCTACATCACTCAGGCCAAAGGCCTCTCTCTCCAACGCAGTGGTCTGCATCACTCAGGCCAAAGGCCTCTCTCTCTCCAACACAGTGGTCTACATCACTCAGGCCAAAGGCCTCTCTCTCCAACGCAGTGGTCTGCATCACTCAGGCCAAAGGCCTCTCTCTCCAACACAGTGGTCTACATCACTCAGGCCAAAGGCCTCTCTCTCCAACGCAGTGGTCTGCATCACTCAGGCCAAAGGCCACTCTCTCTCCAACGCAGTGGTCTACATCACTCAGGCCAAAGGCCTCTCTCTCCAACACAGTGGTCTGCATCACTCAGGCCAAAGGCCTCTCTCCAACACAGTGGTCTGCATCACTCAGGCCAAAGGCCTCTCTCCTCCAACACAGTGGTCTACATCACTCAGGCCAAAGGCCTCTCTCTCCAACGCAGTGGTCTGCATCACTCAGGCCAAAGGCCACTCTCTCTCCAACGCAGTGGTCTACATCACTCAGGCCAAAGGCCTCTCTCTCCAACACAGTGGTCTGCATCACTCAGGCCAAAGGCCTCTCTCCAACACAGTGGTCTGCATCACTCAGGCCAAAGGCCTCTCTCCTCCAACACAGTGGTCTACATCACTCAGGCCAAAGGCCTCTCTCCAACACAGTGGTCTGCATCACTCAGGCCAAAGGCCTCTCTCTCTCCAACACAGTTCTCTACATCACTCAGGCCAAAGGCCTCTCTCCAACGCAGTGGTCTGCATCACTCAGGCCAAAGGCCACTCTCTCTCCAACACAGTGGTCTGCATCACTCAGGCCAAAGGCCTCTCTCCAACACAGTGGTCTGCATCACTCAGGCCAAAGGCCTCTCTCCAACACAGTGGTCTACATCACTCAGGCCAAAGGCCTCTCTCCAACACAGTGGTCTACATCACTCAGGCCAAAGGCCTCTCTCTCTCCAACACAGTGGTCTGCATCACTCAGGCCAAAGGCCTCTCTCTCCAACACAGTGGTCTGCATCACTCAGGCCAAAGGCCTCTCTCCAACACAGTGGTCTACATCACTCAGGCCAAAGGCCTCTCTCTCTCCAACACAGTGGTCTACATCACTCAGGCCAAAGGCCTCTCTCTCCAACACAGTGGTCTGCATCACTCAGGCCAAAGGCCTCTCTCTCTCCAACACAGTGGTCTGCACCACTCAGGCCAAAGGCCTCTCTCTCTCCAACACAGTGGTCTACATCACTCAGGCCAAAGGCCTCTCTCTCTCCAACACAGTGGTCTGCATCACTCAGGCCAAAGGCCTCTCTCCAACACAGTGGTCTACATCACTCAGGCCAAAGGCCTCTCTCCAACACAGTGGTCTGCATCACTCAGGCCAAAGGCCTCTCTCTCTCCAACACAGTGGTCTACATCACTCAGGCCAAAGGCCTCTCTCTCCAACACAGTGGTCTGCATCACTCAGGCCAAAGGCCTCTCTCTCTCCAACACAGTGGTCTGCACCACTCAGGCCAAAGGCCTCTCTCTCTCCAACACAGTGGTCTACATCACTCAGGCCAAAGGCCTCTCTCTCTCCAACACAGTGGTCTACATCACTCAGGCCAAAGGCCTCTCTCTCCAACGCAGTGGTCTGCATCACTCAGGCCAAAGGCCTCTCTCTCTCCAACACAGTGGTCTACATCACTCAGGCCAAAGGCCTCTCTCTCTCCAACACAGTGGTCTGCATCACTCAGGCCAAAGGCCTCTCTCTCCAACGCAGTGGTCTGCATCACTCAGGCCAAAGGCCTCTCTCTCCAACACAGTGGTCTACATCACTCAGGCCAAAGGCCTCTCTCTCTCCAACACAGTGGTCTACATCACTCAGGCCAAAGGCCTCTCTCTCTCCAACACAGTGGTCTGCATCACTCAGGCCAAAGGCCTCTCTCTCTCCAACACAGTGGTCTGCATCACTCAGGCCAAAGGCCTCTCTCTCTCCAACACAGTGGTCTGCATCACTCAGGCCAAAGGCCTCTCTCCAACACAGTGGTCTACATCACTCAGGCCAAAGGCCTCTCTCTCTCCAACACAGTGGTCTGCATCACTCAGGCCAAAGGCCTCTCTCTCTCCAACACAGTGGTCTACATCACTCAGGCCAAAGGCCTCTCTCCAACACAGTGGTCTACATCACTCAGGCCAAAGGCCTCTCTCTCTCCAACACAGTGGTCTGCATCACTCAGGCCAAAGGCCTCTCTCTCTCCAACACAGTGGTCTACATCACTCAGGCCAAAGGCCTCTCTCTCTCCAACACAGTGGTCTGCATCACTCAGGCCAAAGGCCTCTCTCTCTCCAACACAGTGGTCTGCATCACTCAGGCCAAAGGCCTCTCTCTCTCCAACACAGTGGTCTGCACCACTCAGGCCAAAGGCCTCTCTCTCTCCAACGCAGTGGTCTGCATCACTCAGGCCAAAGGCCTCTCTCTCTCCAACACAGTGGTCTGCATCACTCAGGCCAAAGGCCACTCTCTCCAACACAGTGGTCTGCATCACTCAGGCCAAAGGCCTCTCTCTCTCCAACACAGTGGTCTACATCACTCAGGCCAAAGGCCTCTCTCCAACACAGTGGTCTACATCACTCAGGCCAAAGGCCTCTCTCTCCAACACAGTGGTCTACATCACTCAGGCCAAAGGCCTCTCTCTCCAACGCAGTGGTCTACATCACTCAGGCCAAAGGCCTCTCTCTCTCCAACGCAGTGGTCTACATCACTCAGGCCAAAGGCCTCTCTCTCTCCAACACAGTGGTCTACATCACTCAGGCCAAAGGCCTCTCTCCAACACAGTGGTCTGCATCACTCAGGCCAAAGGCCTCTCTCTCTCCAACACAGTGGTCTGCATCACTCAGGCCAAAGGCCTCTCTCCAACACAGTGGTCTACATCACTCAGGCCAAAGGCCTCTCTCTCCAACACAGTGGTCTACATCACTCAGGCCAAAGGCCTCTCTCTCCAACGCAGTGGTCTACATCACTCAGGCCAAAGGCCTCTCTCTCCAACGCAGTGGTCTGCATCACTCAGGCCAAAGGCCACTCTCTCTCCAACGCAGTGGTCTGCATCACTCAGGCCAAAGGCCTCTCTCTCTCCAACGCAGTGGTCTGCATCACTCAGGCCAAAGGCCTCTCTCTCTCCAACACAGTGGTCTACATCACTCAGGCCAAAGGCCTCTCTCTCCAACGCAGTGGTCTACATCACTCAGGCCAAAGGCCTCTCTCCAACACAGTGGTCTGCATCACTCAGGCCAAAGGCCTCTCTCTCTCCAACGCAGTGGTCTGCATCACTCAGGCCAAAGGCCTCTCTCCAACGCAGTGGTCTGCATCACTCAGGCCAAAGGCCTCTCTCTCTCCAACGCAGTGGTCTACATCACTCAGGCCAAAGGCCTCTCTCTCCAACACAGTGGTCTACATCACTCAGGCCAAAGGCCTCTCTCTCCAACGCAGTGGTCTGCATCACTCAGGCCAAAGGCCTCTCTCTCCAACACAGTGGTCTGCATCACTCAGGCCAAAGGCCACTCTCTCTCCAACACAGTGGTCTGCATCACTCAGGCCAAAGGCCTCTCTCTCCAACACAGTGGTCTGCTTCACTCAGGCCAAAGGCCTCTCTCTCTCCAACACAGTGGTCTGCATCACTCAGGCCAAAGGCCTCTCTCTCCAACACAGTGGTCTGCACCACTCAGGCCAAAGGCCTCTCTCTCTCCAACACAGTGGTCTGCATCACTCAGGCCAAAGGCCTCTCTCTCTCCAACACAGTGGTCTACATCACTCAGGCCAAAGGCCTCTCTCCAACACAGTGGTCTGCATCACTCAGGCCAAAGGCCTCTCTCTCTCCAACACAGTGGTCTACATCACTCAGGCCAAAGGCCTCTCTCTCTCCAACACAGTGGTCTACATCACTCAGGCCAAAGGCCTCTCTCTCTCCAACACAGTGGTCTGCATCACTCAGGCCAAAGGCCTCTCTCTCTCCAACACAGTGGTCTGCACCACTCAGGCCAAAGGCCTCTCTCTCTCCAACACAGTGGTCTGCATCACTCAGGCCAAAGGCCTCTCTCTCTCCAACACAGTGGTCTACATCACTCAGGCCAAAGGCCTCTCTCTCCAACACAGTGGTCTGCATCACTCAGGCCAAAGGCCACTCTCTCTCCAACACAGTGGTCTACATCACTCAGGCCAAAGGCCTCTCTCTCTCCAACACAGTGGTCTGCATCACTCAGGCCAAAGGCCTCTCTCCAACACAGTGGTCTACATCACTCAGGCCAAAGGCCTCTCTCTCTCCAACACAGTGGTCTGCATCACTCAGGCCAAAGGCCTCTCTCTCTCCAACACAGTGGTCTACATCACTCAGGCCAAAGGCCTCTCTCTCTCCAACACAGTGGTCTACATCACTCAGGCCAAAGGCCTCTCTCTCTCCAACACAGTGGTCTGCATCACTCAGGCCAAAGGCCTCTCTCCAACACAGTGGTCTACATCACTCAGGCCAAAGGCCTCTCTCTCTCCAACACAGTGGTCTGCATCACTCAGGCCAAAGGCCACTCTCTCTCCAACACAGTGGTCTGCATCACTCAGGCCAAAGGCCTCTCTCTCTCCAACACAGTGGTCTGCATCACTCAGGCCAAAGGCCTCTCTCTCTCCAACACAGTGGTCTGCATCACTCAGGCCAAAGGCCTCTCTCTCTCCAACACAGTGGTCTACATCACTCAGGCCAAAGGCCTCTCTCTCCAACACAGTGGTCTGCATCACTCAGGCCAAAGGCCTCTCTCTCTCCAACACAGTGGTCTGCATCACTCAGGCCAAAGGCCTCTCTCTCTCCAACACACTCAGGCCAAAGGCCTCTCTCTCTCCAACACAGTGGTCTGCATCACTCAGGCCAAAGGCCTCTCTCTCCAACACAGTGGTCTGCATCACTCAGGCCAAAGGCCTCTCTCCAACGCAGTGGTCTGCATCACTCAGGCCAAAGGCCTCTCTCCAACGCAGTGGTCTGCATCAGGCAGAAAGACCTCAGCCCCCCAAGTGATTGATTTTAGTAACTGCTGTAAGTATTGCCAAGATTCTTCAGAACAAACCTTTTGCAGAAGAGAACTATTTCCGTGCCTGCTTTCATTGGCCACTGCTCTGCTTCCTACTAAAGCTGTGTTGAAAACATGGCAGCACAGAGATGCCCCAGAAGTTCATGGATAGAAGACGAACCTGTTTTAATTTAAGTTCAGAAGTAGGCTAGGAGTCTAGACAATGGAAGGAGCGGTCAATAGTAAAGAGATAAAAGAAGATCCGTGCACTGTACCTCCTTCTGGGAGCTACTGCTACATTGTGCGGACCTTCTCTTATGTTTACCCATCATTGCCCGGCACACACTCCTGACTACACTTTAAATTTCCCATCTCGCATGTCTCTATTTCTTGGAGTCCAAATGATCAAATGATCACAACTCACCGCTGTTTCAGCCCAATGCGACCTGGTGTATGGGCGTGCATAGACCTGGTGTATGGGCGTGCATAGACCTGGTGTATGGGCGTGCATAGACCTGGTGTATGGGCGTGCATAGACGACATACATAGAGAATGACAGACACACAGAATGACAGACACACTTCACAGACAGACGTCATCTATCAGTGTAGATTGTCTAAATTTGGTCCAGTGCCTAAAAATGATATTATGATGTGTGCATTAATTACTATTACTGTATGTACTATTAGGAGCAGTGAATGGAAAACTATTTATTCAATTATTGTTGAATTCATTTACTTTGCTTTATTTACTTCTGCGGTAGCATCTGCAATTAATGGTGGCACTTTATTCCTCCCCGTTGGGAGTTTGGCTAGTGGCTAAATGTTTAAACCTCTAGTGGCGATGTTTAAACCTCGCCATAGGGAAGTGATCGAGCAGCTGCAAAATGTGGTTGGCTTTTCCATGTCTTGCTAGATCCTTTTAGCAGATCCCCATTTCCACTCCAACGTGTGTTACCTAGGGATGGTACTTATGTACGGTTCGTATTATGCACAAGGTGATATACCGTGCATTTGCAACACCACATCCGCAGCATGGAGTTATTTATATGCTGACAGCGTTTTGCGTGCGAGTCTGCGTTGTGTTGAGGCGATTCCTTCCTACCTCCTGTCCTCCGGTGATGTATGATATGGGGAAACGTCCCCCTGCTGTGAGAAAATCGTGAAGACGTTGGACATTATCATCTGGCTGTGTGGCGTTCAAGTGGCGGCACGTGCAACAGCAATTACAGCACAGCGAGCACATCTATCACAATGGAACGATGGATGGGGGGAAAAAAACCCTCTTTTAAACGGCTACAGGTGCTGCCTCCCCACTGTCACACGGAATTAAGCCTGATTCACACGTAGTTGTTTTTTTTCTGGAGGACTGTAGTGTGCACAACTGTGCACACGCACGCAACGCTGAAACACACACACTTCCTCTTGTCTGTGCCGTTCGACCTCTCTGCCATCATTAATGTCCGCCGTGCTGAGATCTCTGTTCCTTCAAGCTCATTTACATAGCCTGAACCACGCCACGCATCAGCCAGGCCTCTCTCTCTCTCTCTCTCTCTCGCTCTCGCTCTCGCTCTCGCTCTCGCTCTCGCTCTCTCTCTCACTCGCTGGCTCGCTCTCTCTCTCTCCTGCTGTTTGTATCATGGCAAACCATCGGCTTGGAAACAACTGAAACGTGGTCATTAATTATGCTGTGTGCTGTGGCCCTTATGCTTGTCATAGAGTAAACGTGTGTGTGTGTGTGGTTGTGTGTGTGTGTGTGTGTGTGTGTGTGTGTGTGTGTGTGTGTGTGTGTGTGTGTGTGTGCGTGTGCGTGTGTGCTTATGTCACTGTTATTTAAAATCTGTTATTTGTCTATTTGTTATCCTACTGTAAATATAGATGGCTGGTCTCATTGTTTGTCAATGTGTCACTTTTCTTCTTCTTTTGGTTGTGCATGTTTGTGAACATGTCGCGCACACGCACGCACACACGCACACACGCACGCACGCACGCACGCACACACGCACGCACGCACACACACCCATTTTGAGAAGAAAAGGAGAGATGGAGCATGAGGCGATTCCCATACCAGTTGTCTTCACAACCCCGCCCCCAATCACTGTGATTGGCTGTGACTCACGGAGGGCGCGATCATTTAGATCAGTGGTTCTCAAAGAGGGGACCCTCAGGGTTCGTTGAGAGGGTTTTAAATAGGTCTGTAACTCTTTAAATGCCTGTGTTTCCCCCTGGGCAGGACACAGGGGGAGAGAGATGGGGAGAGACATGCAGCTAAGACCGCCAGGAACGGGACTCGAAGGCTACTTATGATCCCACTGTATAGGTGCCCGGCCTGCTAGGCCAGCGCTCTGGGCCTGGTCTGTAGCTCTTGTATAGGTGCCCGGCCTGCTAGGCCAGCGCTCTGGGCCTGGTCTGTAACTCTTGTATAGGTGCCCGGCCTGCTAGGCCAGCGCTCTGGGCCTGGTCTGTAACTCTTGAGAGTACATGTGTGGCTGCGCCCTCAGAGTGTCCTCAGGGGGTCCTTGAAATGATGACAGCTTGACAACCAAATGATTTAGATTCACGTGGTAACCCATTCCCTCCACCACAGTTTGCCATCTCGGACGGGGCGTGTAGTTCTGCGCTCAGCGCGGGGCCAACGGCTGTACTCGCTCAATTAGAGAAAAAGAGGAACGAACCAGGTGCTCAACGGAGATAGCAAAACATGATAATGATAAAAAGGTGCTCAGACGGATCAAAAACGGGATCAAGACATAGTGGATCCGGGCACTCAAAGTTAAAAACGAGGAAAGCCTTTATTGAAATAAAATGGCAACTGTCGGCTGTACTCGCTTGCCTACCCTATAGCGGCTGGGTTAGGCTTGCCTACCCTATAGCGGCTGGGTTAGGCTTGCCTACCCTATAGCGGCTGGGTTAGGCTTGTCTACCCTATAGCGGCTGGGTTAGGCTTGCCTACCCTATAGCGGCTGGGTTAGGCTTGTCTACCCTATAGCGGCTGGGTTAGGCTTGCCTACCCTATAGCGGCTGGGTTAGGCTTGCCTACCCTATAGCGGCTGGGTTAGGCTTGTCTACCCTATAGCGGCTGGGTTAGGCTTGTCTACCCTATAGCGGCTGGGTTAGGCTTGTCTACCCTATAGCGGCTGGGTTAGGCTTGTCTACCCTATAGCGGCTGGGTTAGGCTTGCCTACCCTATAGCGGCTGGGTTAGGCTTGTCTACCCTATAGCGGCTGGGTTAGGCTTGCCTACCCTATAGCGGCTGGGTTAGGCTTGCCTACCCTATAGCGGCTGGGTTAGGCTTGCCTACCCTATAGCGGCTGGGTTAGGCTTGCCTACCCTATAGCGGCTGGGTTAGGCTTGCCTACCCTATAGCGGCTGGGTTAGGCTTGCCTACCCTATAGCGGCTGGGTTAGGCTTGCCTACCCTATAGCGGCTGGGTTAGGCTTGTCTACCCTATAGCGGCTGGGTTAGGCTTGTCTACCCTATAGCGGCTGGGTTAGGCTTGCCTACCCTATAGCGGCTGGGTTAGGCTTGCCTACCCTATAGCGGCTGGGTTAGGCTTGTCTACCCTATAGCGGCTGGGTTAGGCTTGTCTACCCTATAGCGGCTGGGTTAGGCTTGTCTACCCTATAGCGGCTGGGTTAGGCTTGCCTACCCTATAGCGGCTGGGTTAGGCTTGTCTACCCTATAGCGGCTGGGTTAGGCTTGCCTACCCTATAGCGGCTGGGTTAGGCTTGCCTACCCTATAGCGGCTGGGTTAGGCTTGCCTACCCTATAGCGGCTGGGTTAGGCTTGCCTACCCTATAGCGGCTGGGTTAGGCTTGCCTACCCTATAGCGGCTGGGTTAGGCTTGCCTACCCTATAGCGGCTGGGTTAGGCTTGTCTACCCTATAGCGGCTGGGTTAGGCTTGTCTACCCTATAGCGGCTGGGTTAGGCTTGCCTACCCTATAGCGGCTGGGTTAGGCTTGCCTACCCTATAGCGGCTGGGTTAGGCTTGTCTACCCTATAGCGGCTGGGTTAGGCTTGTCTACCCTATAGCGGCTGGGTTAGGCTTGCCTACCCTATAGCGGCTGGGTTAGGCTTGTCTACCCTATAGCGGCTGGGTTAGGCTTGCCTACCCTATAGCGGCTGGGTTAGGCTTGTCTACCCTATAGCGGCTGGGTTAGGCTTGTCTACCCTATAGCGGCTGGGTTAGGCTTGCCTACCCTATAGCGGCTGGGTTAGGCTTGTCTACCCTATAGCGGCTGGGTTAGGCTTGTCTACCCTATAGCGGCTGGGTTAGGCTTGCCTACCCTATAGCGGCTGGGTTAGGCTTGCCTACCCTATAGCGGCTGGGTTAGGCTTGCCTACCCTATAGCGGCTGGGTTAGGCTTGTCGGCGCATCACACATTTAGTTGTACAACCTTGTACATAATGGCAGGACATTGAGTGAACCCCCAAAACAGCTGGCTGGATGACTGGCCTGGGAATCGCTTTACACTAGAAGAAAAGGAGGGTGGGGGGGGGGAATGAAATGAAGGAAAGTGTTTGTGGTGGAGTCAGACAGAGGGAAAGACACACACACACACACACACACACACACACGCGTGGTGGAAAGGACTGATCCTTTGCTCAAGCGCTGTACAGTACTTAAGTACAATTTTAAGACACTTTTACTTGACTTGAGTATTTCAATAGTTAGTACTTCCAGGGGCAACTATTTAACTTTTTTTTTTTTTTACTTCACTACAATTGTTTGAAAACTTCAGTTACAAGTTACTTTGTAGATTTAGATTGTCTTTTTGGTTAGACAAGGTAGGCTATAATATTTTCTAACCAAAATAGCCGATCTACTCTTCACAACGTGTCCTTATGCAACACAACATGTGAGCTTGTAGTTTAGCTGTTTTCAAAAAAGTTTAGAAATTTTGAAAACTTTTAGTGCAAAAATACAACAATAGCAAAAAGTATACTTTTCCATCACTGACACATGAAGCGAGAGAGAGAGGGGGGGGGGGGGGGGGGGGTGGAGGGATGGAGACAGAGAGACAGAGATGTGACAGATAACAGAAAGAACAAATACAATACGAGATGACACTCGAGGGTTCCAAGAGAGAAAGAAGGAGGGAGGAGGAGAGAGGAGAGGAGAGGTACACAGTTAAATCCTGAGTGTTCATTTAACTCTGAGAGTGTACAGATGGAACCATTTTGGTTCCAGTCGTATAAACTCTTGGAGTTCTGTGTGAAACGGATATGTGGCACCAGGAGACCAGAACCAGACAGAACGTGCATCTTGCCAGAAGCAGTGGTTCGATGTGTGCTGTCCTAAACCCGGTAACACTAGCGTACAACAAGCCCATTTTAGACCCTGTTCACCCTGTTCAGACGATAAATACTGTACCTAAATCGGATATGTCCATGAAATATACAACTGTCAGAGACAGATGGCATCACAGCTGTAAAGAAGTCACATTTTGACTTGGATTGAGTGTCATAGGCCGTTGTGCTAAATATATGACTCTGAAAGTGTAAAGATGGAACCCGTCAGTGTAAATGCTGCAATCCTAAAGTTGTATGTACTATACGGCAGGGGTTCCCAAACCTTTTTGGACCAGGTACCCCTTTTGGGGTAGACATTTTTCCAGGTACCCCCTCATCTGAAGCGGCCGCAGAAACCTTTCAAGTGTCCTGAGTCTTTTTGTTGTTTCTGCAGCATGCGTCCTGCTGTTACTGTTTGGGGTCACGACAGGTTGACTGATGTTGTAGTTTTAGTAATCATGTCAGCTATTGGCCCAAAGCAAACATGGGAGAAACACAATGAACAACATAAAAAATACGTTTATTGCGCAACTTGGCAGAAATGACCACGTAGATAAACATAATTTTAATGTTAAAATGTTTTTTTTTTTCTGGGAATTATTTCGGGTACCCCCCCCCCCCCCCCCCCCTATTTCGGGTACCCCACTTTGGGAACCGCTGCTATACGGGATTCGGGTCTCCCACGTGGCAGACCAAACATTAAATATTTTTATCCCACGATTTTGTAACCATTTTTCACTCATGCAATTCCTTCAATGCATGAGGAGTGAGCAGTGCCACTACTTATCACCTGACAGGGGGGAGTGACATTCCATTTGGTTCCCAACTATCCATAATTTAGCTGGGGACCTCTTGGAACCCTCTCACGTACCCCTGGGGTTCCCCGGACTTCACTTTGAGAACTACAGTGACGTTGTGAATTTCAGCTGGAAACAAACCTTCAGGTTTTTACTGTACAGGAAACCATACTGAACGTGGATGTCGGCGGGTTAGTCGAAGTGGAAAGTGTTTAGCTTTATGGCTAAACCTCTGAGCATTTGAACAGTGGAGCGTGTACTCTTTTACAGACCTTAAGAAGTTAAGATCAAGTTATAGTGTGTTGCATGATGCCATCTCTCTGAGAAATAACTAGTAGTTCATTTTCAATGAGACCTGTGTTTTTTTCTGTACGCGCGGATAAGTCGAGGGGCGACAACGCAAGCGTATTCACGTGGGCGCGGTCCTGTGAAAATGTCGCGCGCGTGCTCGTTTCCTGCACACGCCCACGACTGACCTGACCTGGATTCTGTTGTTTAGCTTTTTCGTTACGCGTGCGTTGTCGCGCCCCTCTGGAGCAGACCTGGAGCAGAACCTGTCGTTGATCCAGGCGACAACGTCTGCGTTAACCGATGCCCGTCTTAAAGTACCTTACTAGCGTTCAAGGTAACGGTTAGCTCGAAGATACGTTCTTGTCGGCAAATGCCACCGTCGTGTGCTAAGTGTGTACATTAGGCAATGGAGCTGAGTCTGTAGAAGAGTTACTGCCTTAGCGCTAGTCCAGTTTACTACATAATCTCATTGGACACAATGGATGTTCACTTCGTCCAGCATCGCAGCACGCACACACACACACACACACACACACACACACACACACACACACACACACACACACACACACACAACATGCATTAACTCTCAGTCACATGCAGAGCGAGTGAAAGAGAGAGAGCGAGAGTGCGACCGCTTCCAGTGCGATCTCTGCTTAATGACATCATTAGCCAATGTCTCCTCTCCTCCACTCCATAGTCCTGTAGTACCTCTGAGAGCATCCCATGGAGAGCTGTGTGTGTGTGTGTGTGTGACACCGTGTGTCCCTCTAGACTCAAACATGTGAGAAGTCATTTACATAATGAATCTCTGTGCTGCATGCATGTGCGTGTGTGCGCGCGCGTGTGTGTGTGTGTGTGTGCGTGTGTGTGTGTGTGTGTGTGTGTGTGTGTGTGTGTGCGTGCGTGCGTGTGTGTGTGTGTGCGTATGCATGCGTGCGTGTGTGCGTGTGCGTGCGCGTGTGTGTGTGCGTGTGTGTGTATGTGTGTGTGTGCCTGTGTGTGCGTGTGTGTGTGTGCCTGTGCGTGTGTGTGTGTGTGCCTGTGAGACCACCCATGTCTTGTACTGTACTGTGCTTCTCTCTTTGTGAGGACGGAAGGTCTTTAGCAGATATAAATGAAGTAAATCCCTCGCAGCGAGGACATCCGTCTCCGTCCGAGGGGGGTTTGCTCACTTCAACCATATATCGTCCCTGTCAGATCTACACGCTACACAACACGTGTCACATTTCGACGCGTAAGACAGAAGAAAGTAGAGATGTCCCGATACTGTATCGGTATCGGGAAAAGTATCGGATCGGCCCTTATTTTGTCATATCGGGTCATATCGGTATCGGTGAATATGCCAGTCTAACCACCGATCCGACACAGGGGTAAGGGGTTGACACTATGCCAGTCTAACCACCGATCCCACACAGGGGTAAGGGGTTGACACTATGGCAGGTAAATACAATGTTGGGGCATGTGGAGTTTGCTTTGGAGTTGCCCAAACTGCAAGTGCACATTTGAGTGAGGAGTCTGCTATAAACACAACGAGATATATAGCTATAAACACAACATGAGATCACGACACTGGTATCGGTATTCGGTATCGGTATCGGCTAACACAGAAATTGTGGTATCGGGATCGGATCGGAAGCGAATCGGGACATCCCTAGAAGAAAGTGTATCGTTGCTGTTCTACTGTATGTCCAAAACGTTTACTTTTCAGGAAACGGGCAAAAATGTACCTGTTTTCCAATATATCCAATTCAGTTATTATTTAGTCACAAGCACTTAATAATACATTTCATTGGTTCAATATTTATAAAACCTACAGGGGACTTGTCGTGATGTGTTGTGCGCTTGTATATCGGCTATTTTCGCTACTTTTGCATGAAACTAAGGAGCCACAAAGTGTGGAGAACGGAGATACAAGGTTTCTTCCCGACAGCAATGGTATGGGGTTTAAGTTGTTGAGGTTAGGGGTCAGCATCAAATGGAAAACCTCTGCACAACAGCTTTGCTGCTCCAACAATCTTACTGTGCAAAAAAACCAAACAACACACACGCAAACAACCATGAGTTTGGTCTCCGTCTTCTAAGGTCAGAGGTCAGGCCTTGGGGTGAGGGTTCCAATTAGGGCTAAGGAATGTAGTGGTGAGGGTTGAGGTTAGGGTTAGGGGTGAAAACCTGGCCATGGTGTCCAAACGTGTAGTAATACAAAACTGTGTGTGTGTGTGTGTGTGTGTGTGTGTGTGTGTGTGTGTGTGTGTGTGTGTGTGTGTGTGTGTGCGTGTGTGTGCGTGTGCGTGCGTCTATGCAGCATGAGTGTGGGTCACTGCAAGCGGTGAAGGCTAGCTAGATAGACAACAGATTGGTGTCACAGAGGCCATCCGCTGCACACAAGATTGGAAATTCCTCCTCCTCTCTCTCTCTCTCTCCCTCTCTCTCTCTCTCTCTCTCTCTCTCTCTTTCTCTCTCTCTCTCTCTCTCTCTCTCTCTCTCTCTCTCTCTCCCTCTGTGTCAAAGACAGAGAGAGACGATCTACAAGCGCACCATGCGCAGCAAGACTCGTAAATCTTGTGGATGGTCTTTTTTGTACCCGTCATACAGATACAACGGAGTACATAATAAACCAGCCTTTGCAGCAGTGGTGCTCAACGCGGGGTCCTCGGACCCCCCGGGGGTCCTTCAAGGAGTTCCAGGGGGTTCCAGACTTCCCTATACACTTTCCCTCTACACTAAGGATTGGATCCAAACAGACATCCCAGTCAGAAGAAGCCTCTGAGACATGAAGGTCTCAGAGGCACCTGTCCGTCGGGCAAGTAGTAACTACAGATCATGGTCTACTCTCCCAAAGGTCATGCCCACTTTCCCGAAATGTAAATCATCCAAACAATAACATTTGGATTACCACTCAATTAATATTCAACCCAAGTGTTGTATTGATCAGACAGATCAATCAGATGTGTTTATAGTGAACTGAAGAATCAAACGCACTCACAGAGATAAAGATTTTGAATAATCAGTGCTTTGCAGTATAAGATCTGAAACGGCCTCTCTCTTCTGAGACTGACCTGGTGTGCCTTGTAAACGCCGCCCCACCCAGCTGGCCAATCACTCAGGCATGCAGTCTGCAGAGCTCCGAGAGAAACGCTGTGAGATGGAAACAGCTTCAATACCCTCCCGGACACAATCCCTTCAACACTCACACGTCTCAACTCAAGGGATCTAGATGCTTTCCTCACGTCTACAGCAGAAAATGCTCCAATGATCTTTTGATCCCACATGCCAATCTTCCTGACCTTAAGAGGTGTGGTGGAGTAGAAGCACAAAGTATAAAAAAAAAACCAAATTCAAATACTTTTGCTGGTGAAGTAAAAGTATACCTCAAAGTTGTACTGTATACAGACAGACAGTACTTTCCGCCACCGTGGGGGGTTTGACATGCTGGCCATGAGTTGACATCCCCTCCAGACCTTAGAGTATATATGAATAGAGACCTTAGAGTATATATGAATAGAGACCTTAGAGTATATATGAATAGAGACCTTAGAGTATATATGAATAGAGACGGCACCCGGAGGAAACCCTGAGGAGAAATGGACATTGTGGCCGAATTTGGTATTGCAGCACTGGGCCAAACTCATGAACGTCCGTTGACTATCATTGTGCACGTTCACGATGACACGTGAACGCTGTTTCATACGTGAACGCCGCTGTTTCATACGTGAACGCATGCAATGATAGTCAACGGCCAGCACGTTCATGAGTTTGGGGTAAATCCATCCCAGAATGCACTCTGTTGTTCCTGAGTGAAATCGCCTCATGCGCTTTTGAGCAACTTAATGCAAGTGGATGAGAGGAGATATCCGGTGCCGTGCCTATTCATATATACTCTAAGGGTTTGACATGCATGCCATGAGCTGACATCCCCTCCAGACAGACCTTCCCGAATAGAGGAAGTAATGCACCCGTGTTGGGATTGGAATGTAGTGTAATTTGATAAGCGCATCCCTTCGCCACGCCACGAAAACATCCTCAGAGTGTGTGTGTGTGTGTGTGTGTGTGTGTGTGTGTGTGTGTGTGTGTGTGTGTGTGTGTGTGTGTGTGTGTGTGTGTGTGTGTGTGTGTGTGTGTGTGTGTGTGTGTGTGTGTGTGTGTGTGTGAGTGAGGGGGGGGGGGGGGGGTCATGTTATGAATGCACGTCTCTGTGTGAGACGCTGTTGTTTTGTTCCGTCTTATTGGCTAACAATATCCGTGAGAGAGCATTCTGCGTTCCGCGGCAGTCGGTGTTAGCACGCGGATTGCGTGTTAACCTCTTCTGGGCGGGAACCCCTTTTGGTGTTAGCATACCTAACCCGATGTAGAAGACATTTTTAGAATCTGATCTCAGGTCAAAATGGGTTAACCTCTTCGACTCCAGCATCCCTGTTCTGCCGGGACACATTGGCCAAAAACAGTAGATCTACATTCTACAAGCTCACAACGCATCACAAGTTGTGAGCTTGTAGATCGGCTATTTTTGACAAATACATTTGGGTGTAACAAAAAAGTATACAGTTGCAACTCAGGTTCCGTTTCATTAAGACTGAGGGTTTTTTCTAAAGCACGAGTTCAAGTCCGTTGCTCTCCCCATGTCCCCCATATATGGGGACTAGGTTGGCGGAGTGTGTGTAGAGCCCAGGATCACATTAGATAATTGACACAGTCAGGGGTGAAAAATGGCTTACAAAATTGTGGGATAAAAAAAATAAAAAAATAAAAGACTGGAGGGTTTAAGGGGTTAACTCCTGACTGCGTGAGTGATTGATTGTGTGTATGTGTACTGTTTGTGTGTGTGTACAGTACGTGTGTGTGCGTGTGCGCCTTCTCACGTGCGCACGCACGCAGCTGCTCATATCAGCAAAGTGCCGTGCTGCGGGTCAGGACAGGCTAAAGCTTTCCAGAGAACGGAAATAAGAAGACAGTAAAGACAAATGATCGGCGAAGAGCCTAAACACTCCTGTAGTCAGCTCCATATTACTTACCCCCCCCCCCCCCCCCACACCAGCTCCCCTGCACTGCATGGTGAGGGGGAGAGGGAAGGAGGACATCACCACGCTGGGCACATCCACTGACAGAGCAGTAATGAAAAGCACAAGAGTGTGCTGCTACTTTTGTGTTAAGCCATTTTGGGCGGGAAGTCCCGGGAACCCCTTTTGGTGTTTTAAACATATAATTTAGCTATTGAAAAATAGCAGATCTACATACTAGCTTGTAGGTCTTCTATTTTTGAAAAATCGTGAAAATGTGCCTCAAATCTTTGAATATATATTTCAGAGCGAACATTTTGGACTAAAATATTTGCTTCTGGGGGGTCCCTGGAACTACATATTTTGAGATGGGGGTCCGTGGCCTAATAGAGATAATTCTGGGGGTCCTTGACATGAAAAAGGTTGAGCACCACTGACGTGGAAACATAGGTTTTTCAGAAAAATGTTAGGATTTAGAAGCCTTTTTTTTAATCGATCTCAGGTCAAAATGGGTTAATAAGATATAAGACTTATACTTGGTGTGCTTTGACCAAAAATTGCCGATCTGCAATCGTCATGAGCTTATACTATAGATTGATTTATTTTTAGATTGATTTGGATCATCTTGAATCCGTGTCCAGATTTGGAGCCGCGTGGATTACGCTGCTGTACCTTTCCGTTGCCAAAGACGACGACGTGTGCACGCATCTCATAAGAATTGTGAATCTATGTCTGCCCATTTAATCTCCTCGATGAGATGTGTGTACGCGCAGGTGTGTGTGTGTTACGTGCGTGCCGTGTGCGTTTGTCATATAGCTCTGGCGGCAGCTGCCTCTGGAGAAAGTTCAGATTGATGGATAGGCGGCCCGACAACGCACTTTGATTTTCTGAAAATAACACAATCTATATATATGCTACATTCACCTTTCAGGGCTATTAAGAGAGAGAGAGAGAGAGAGAAAGAGAGATATGAAAGGGGGGAAACGGATGTAGGGGGAGGGGAGTGACAGCGTCTGAAATGAGGCTGGCCGTGCTGAAATACCGACAGCCTTCTAATAGGTTTTATTTCTCTCTGTACTCCTTTCCTTTCCGTGGGACTGTGGCGTGCACAGGGAAGCCCGGCATGCAGAGGGAGGGGCCGAGGGGCTGAACGCACCGATGGCCACTGTCGTTTCCCTCTTCTCCAACCTCTTGTTTCACGGGTCGGCTGGGAAGGAAGCCAAGGGGACGGAGGGAAGAAAGGAGGAGGGGAGGAGGGGGGAGAGCGGCTGCTGTTGGGGTCGTGAAAGAAAGAGAAAATGAAGTGATTTGTGGACGTATCGATTGGCGGGTCAGGGTTATTGATCAGAGCGCGCGGGGCATGGGGAGAGAAAGATGAGAGGGGGAGAAGGAGGGAGGGGGGGATGATGGAGAGCTTTGTCTGGGTCGAGGAGGGGGTACCCCCCCACCCTCCCTGGCTGCTGGAAAGGGCCCACAGGGCTCATTACGGATGGGTGCTGATCTGGGGCACCCAGCCCCCCCCTGGGGAGTCTAGGCTTCCTCCTCCTCCTCCTCCTAGATAGAGTCAACCTCTCCTATATATCCGCCCAGGAGCTCTTTAACCGACCGCATCAATATTAATCTTACAGCCTTCAGGGACCACAATGCCCTTTTCCCCCTCGGAATCCCGGCCTCAATTTGAGCTCTTTTGACTAGAGACCATTCCAAGGCTCCACTGACCCCCCCCTCCCCCCCTTCCTCCCCCTTTCTCCTCCTTTCCCATAAGGCTCTGCTTGATTTGATTTGATTTGATTTGATTTATTTGATATATTCAAGATACAGTTCAAAAAGAGCAGTACAGAATTTTCAAAAAAGTCAAGGACTTAATTCCATTGTGGTCCAAATAAATAAATACAGCATATGGTATAGGAAGAACATGCGTTGACTAAAATCACAATAATGGACATTACTACGACACCCTCATAGATCACTAAACAAAACAATAAATACATAATAAATAGATAAATACAGCACTATTCTAGCTTGCCCATCAGCCAGTTTTTACTTCATTGTCCCTCCATTTCCCATCCTCCCACGCAGGCGTTGCTGGAAGAGTGACGAAGACTGCCTCCGCCGGCTTTAAATGCCATTCTTGCCTGCACAATTAGTCATTTCATTTTCAAAAGCAAACCCTTCGATTGCCGCCAGTGACAAAGGCAGCGAGTCTGTGCAGGGCATCTAGTCGTGATTAGGCGTTGCAGTGAGGAGCATATGGTGGGAAGCTGTCGTCCTCTTTCAACCCGGTCCAAACCCAGCCCGGCCCAGCACTACAGTACAGATCCTGGTCCAAACCTGCCCGGCACTACCGTGCAGATCCTGGCCGCTACTCCAAAAGCTCTCCGCGGGTCGCTTCCCGGTGCCATCCCGATGCCATCTGCCATCTGGCTTTTGGGCTGCGTCCACAAATCCCTCAGAACTCTCCCCCAGGTTCCTCTGTCGAGGGAGCCAGCACCATAGGTCCACTTTACCTCCACTTAACAGCTTAGACCCTACACTTAGTAAACTGGGTATGAGTTGCCTCTGTACTTGGTGGTGTGCTTGACGTGTTGTGAGCTTGTAGATGTGCTATTTTCAGTATATTCGAAATAAGGCTTAATGGATACATTTATAATGTACCCTTTTCCCTTCATAGCAATGTAGTGGAGCCAAAGTACAATATCTGTCTTTGTAATGTAGTAGTGGAGTGGAAGTGGAAGTACAAAATACTCAAGTAAAGTACAACATACTAAAACAAATGTACTTAAGCACAGTGCTTAAGTAAATGCACTTTGACGTGTAAAAGCTTTCAGCACAGATTGGGCTGCGTGTCAGAGCAGTGTTACGGCTGCTAATGGAACATTAGCAACTACAACAGATAGCCTATAGAGGTCATGTTGAAGCAAGGCATCCTCTCTCAAGAAGGACACTTTCCCCATCGCCACACGCGGTGAAATCCTCAGTGTCCAAATCTGAGAGTGTACAGGTCAGTTACCAGTAGGGACTGCCTGATGCTTAGGGGTGTAAAAAAAAAATGATTCGAATTACAATTCCGATTCTCATCATAAACGATTCAAAATCGATTAATAATTTCCATAAATTGATACAAAATAAAATAAAATCAAAAGATACCATTGGTAAAGATGAAGTCCAGAACAATATGGCTAAAATAATTGAGATAAAACTGACTGGGAACCAAGAATCGCTTAGTTTTTTATATGAGAACGTTAAATGTTACGTTTTCTAATCGTTTTGAAACAGGGTGTTGGGATCGCCCCAATACCTGGGTGGTGACCCACCAGGGTGTTGGGATCGTGGGCAGGACATAACTTCACGGACTGCAGCTTTATAACACGTGAGGATTTTTATAGAAAGAAACTTTGAGGAAAGCGAGGAGGCAGTGGGAGGGAGAAAGAAAATGTGTTTGAGGCCTCATGCTGTGCCACACTAACTGAAAGGAACACGCACACTCACGCACACACACACACACACACACACGCACACACACACACACACGCACACACACACATACACACACACTTCCCACAGTACCAGCGAGTCGCACCCGGTCTCCATTTATATGGGAAGTGAAAGGAAATGCAACACTGATGAAACACTTAGGCATGAGACATGAGATGGGGAGATGGATGGAGAGTGAAAAAACACCGCTTTTGACACCGCGGTGCGTGTGCGTGCGTGCGTGCGTGCGTGCGTGCGTGCGTGCGTGTGTGTGTGTGTGTGTGTGTGTGTGTGTGTGTGTGTGTGTGTGTGTGTGTGTGTGTGTGTGTGTGTGTGTGTGTGTGTGTGTGTGTGTGTGTGTGTGTGTGTGTGTGTGTGTGTGTGTGTGTGTGTGTGTGTGTGTGTGTGTGTGGTGGGAGATTGGCACATGTGTGAGCATGTGTAATGACAGAGCTCTCTCAATCGCACTCTCACACATAACGCCTATAAAGTAATTACGAAGTGTAAAGAATAGTGAACGCTGTGTGTGTGTGTGTGTTGTGTGTGTGTGTGTGTGTGTGTGTGTTGTGTGTGTGTATGAGAAGGAAGTGACGTCACGCTCCAAGTGTTCCCTCTCCTCTTCTCTCCTCCTCATCTCCTCCACATTTCCTCTCCTCCCCCATCTCTCCTCTCTGTCTCCTCCCATCCCTCCCTGTCTACCCCTCTCTCCTCTCCTCTCCTCTCCTCTCCTCTCCTCTCCTCTCCTCTCCTCTCCCCCTCCCCCTCCCTCTCCCTCTCCCTCTCCTCTCCTCTCCTCTCCTCTCCTCTCCTCTCCTCTCCTCTCCTCTCCTCTCCTCTCCTCTCCTCTCCTCTCCCCTCTCCTCTCCTCTCCGCTCCACTGTCTTCAGATGAATAATTGAGTGTGTGCTACTGTTGAGGCAGCGCTGTAGCCGTGCGCGGCGGCAGCAGCAGCGTTCCTTCAGCCTAGCGTTCCTTCATGTATATTGCAGGCCGGGGGTAATCTGCTGCCCACAGTGTCTTAAGATGAGAGGTGAAAGAGCAGAGCCCTGTCACACACCATGCAGCCCCTCTGCATTATTGATGACGGGGGAGGGGGAGGAGTGCTGTAAGAGAGCAAGCCTCTGTGAGAGGAGAGATGTTGGAAGGAAAGAGTTTGATCTCTCCATACTTTGCTGACCACACTGACTGTGTAGCGGAGTCTGCATTCCCTGGAGACAGCAGTGGTGTACATTAAGTACATTTACTTAAGGTACTTTACTTGAGTATTTTCAATTATTTTCAATGAAAATAGCCGATCTACTTACAAGCT
>NC_136807.1:5928950-5958919 GCF_951216825.1 Electrona antarctica | reverse complement strand
GTGTTGTGTGTTGTGTTGTGTTGTGTTGTGTTGTGTTGTGTTGTGTTGTGTTGTGTTGTGTTGTGTTGTGTGTCACTTATTCCTTACTGTCGGGCCAGAGTAATCTAGTAAGAGAGTGGTGACACGCTTTGATCTCGCCGCAAAGCGGGTGCCTATGGGCGATAGTTCCAAACATTGCTCCTATGGCTGGAACTATTCCATTGAGATAGAATGAGCACTTCCGCATTCCATTGTTACAATGGGAGTCAACGGGAGTGTCATTACTCTCTTGCCTTTATTTTCCCTCTCCTCTCCTCTCCTCTCCTCTCCTCTCCTCTCCTCTCCTCTCCTCTCCTCTCCTCTCCTCTACCTCATACACCCCCACTGGCTTCTGTTGTTTCTTCTGTCCCCACCACTCTCTCTTTCTTTTGTTCTCATTTAATTCTCATTTGTCATTCTGGCGTTCGTTCCCGCAGTGTCTGTTATTTAAAAGAGAGTGTTTGAATGTTGAAAGCTTGTTTTGTCTGGAACTGCTTTTTTTCCTCCTCTCCCTTTCCCCCGTTTGTTGTCTTGTTTTCACGGCGTAGAGGTTATTGTCTCCCAAGGCTCGTGACCTTGTGGCGTTTTGTCTCCTAACCGCCCAGACAGACCTAGAAATAGACAGACCCATGGAGAGAGAGGGAGATAAAAGGATTCCCTGGCTTAGCGGCATGGCCACAGTGGTGCACACACTGACCAAGTACATTCACATAAGTATGTACTTTACTCTAGTGAAAACGTGAAATGTACTGGACTTTCACTCTACAAAGAAACAATTGTACTTTTTGACTCCACTACATGTCTAGGAAGGGAAAAAGGACATTATGAGCTTGTAGATCAGCTATAGTTTCACTATTATTGATAGTTGAGTACCGGCGATGCACACCTCTCTGGAGACGGAAGAGGGGGGGCACGAGGAGAGATGGATGTTCAGGTCCCCTGGCAGGAGCCTGGCAATATATATATCTAACCCGAGTCCCGCTGAAGCTGCGCTGAGTGGCCCTAACCCTAACTGGGCAGAGGCCCAGGGGTCCAGACAGCTCCGACGGACCTCTAAATCTTCCCAGAACCATTCCGTACCGAGCCTTGGCCTAGCGAGACAAAGTGTTGTTGATTTATCCGCCGCATGCCGTGGGCATTGCAGTCGGGCCAGCCACACGCTGGCTAATTGCAGCCTGTGCTCAGCTGTTGGGAGACTCGGGTCCTGGAAGTCCTTCCTTCCGTGTTAATGGGAGGTAATGGTTTCTCCCGCAGATAATGGGCTGGCTGGCTGGTCGCAGTGCTGTGTTGTAACATGGAGGCGAGACAGACACCCCATTTGGGTGTTTATATTTAGATAGCCTCCTCAGCGAGCCATCGGCATAGTGCTCACACAAACAAGAGGCTGCTCTCGCCGGCCAAGCGGCCCCTCTCTCTCGCTCCCTGTCCCTGTGCTGTTACTCTTTGTCTCTCAGCCAGGGCTTTGAAAACCCATTACACTATTCTCTCGCTATCACTCCATCTCTGTCTCCTCCTCTTTCTCTCTCTCTGTCTTTGGCCCTTCTCTCTCTCTCTCCATCAGTTTATCTCTGTCATTTCCTCCCTGAGCTCTCTCATTCAGATGAGGGCCTCTACCTGCTCTCTCTCTCTCTCTCTCTCTCTCTCTCTCTCTCTCTCTCTCTCTCTCTCTCTCTCTCTCTCTCTGTCTGTCTCGTCCATTTCTGTCTCCTGCTGCCTCTGTTACTATCTGTCTCATTCTGTCAGTATCCTCTCTCTCTCTCTCTCTCTGTCTCTCTCTCTCTCTCTCTCTCTCTGTACATTGACCTCTATCCCGGGGCGTGTGTGTGGAATGACTGGCCATCAGTTGTCCAGCGCATTAACACATCCGAGCGGTACATAAATCCTTCGTCTCCCTCCGTGCCTGAACGAGGGGCAGCAGGATAAGGATCCCGTCTCCAGACGTGTGCCCCCGACCCTTTTCTCCTGACCCCTCCGTCCACCACCCGATTCCATTATGATCCTAGACGATATGGGCGGGCACGCCAGACTGCGATACGTGTGACCCCCCCCCCCCCCCCCAAAGGAAAGGAGGGACGTAACAAGGACCATATCAAGCAGCTCATGTCTTCATCTATTTGACGCCTGTCTACACTAATATCATAGAACTCTACTCGTTTATGACTCTACTGTCTCTTCTCTTCTCTTCTCTTCTCTTCTCTTCTCTTCTCTTCTCTTCTCTTCTCTTCTCTTCTCTTCTCTTCTCTTCTCTTCTCTTCTCTTCTCTTCTCTTCTCTTCTCTTCTCTCCTCTCCTCTCCTCTCCTCTCCTCTCCTCTCCTCTCCCACAGAATAAGGACACCAGGTTTAGTTCATGTGGTTAATACCTCCTCTGTGCTCTGACGTTCTCTCTCTCCACTCTCTCCCTGTGTCTCTCACCTCTCCGCAGACCCCTGCAAGGACAGTGAGAACAGTCTGAACGTCTTGTGTCGCGTGGAGGCTCGTACCCGCCAGTCGGTGGTCTTCGCCCCGGCCGAGACCTGCACGGCGGACCCAGAGCCACTGTGTGCCAGCGACGGGCAGACCTACACCAGCGAGTGTGCCATGGTGCGCACGGGCATGCAGAGGGGCATCGACCTCAGGAAGATCCATGCCGGCCGCTGCAGGAAGCTAGGTACGAAGACAGACAGACAGACAGACAGACAGACAGACAGACAGACAGACAGACAGACAGACAGACAGACAGACAGACAGACAGACAGACAGACAGACAGACAGACAGACAGACAGAGATCTTCTGCATCATTCAAACTTTTACAGTGCCTTAAATCTTAGCTGCTTAGCCTTCCATTTTGTCCAACTCTTTTCTCATTAGTAAGTAATTAGTAAGCAGGCTTCACCCCACAGTTGCACTTATGCTTACTTAGTCCTTGAGAGTCAGCTACATGTGTAATTAAGTGCCATAATGAAAAAGATAATTGCAATAATTAGACAAAAATGAAACATTTAAAAAAATGTATTGTTATTATTAGTATTACTACTATAATATTGTTATGAGCACATCTTGAAACAATGTGAAATGTATTTGAGTTGTATGGGTGATACGTTGGGTGGAGGTTGCGCAAAGCAAGGAGGAATTACACCTCATCAGGACAGGACAGGAGATAAAACGCCGAAGGCCCTATACAGTTACTACAGTACAGTAGATGACACCACAATATAGATGGAATAGTTTGACTGTGTGTGTAATCCAGATGTTGTTCCACGGCACGCAGATAAACAACTGTAAGGTCTCGGGGTCTGTAGCTATCCATGCTAGCAGCAGCCTCCGCTGGCTTGATAAGAGCCTCGGGAGCTGCTATCTGTGGTATTAGAAAGCGCTCCTTTAAGCCTTAGTCAACACAGAGCTGTCAGGCCGTTACAGTACGTCAGATAGCCATCGGACAAAAATCCAATTTCCCCGCTGTGTTGCTGCTGCTGCTGCTGCATGGCGAGCTAGCCACGGGCGTAGCACTGCCATGCCTCTGTAGGGTCTGTGGCGCTGACGTGAGGGACCACCCCCCCCCCCCCCCCCCCCCTCCACCCCCATCCACCGCCCTGACAAAGCCAAAGACAAGAAGGAGAGACGGCGGGGTCAACCCTTCTGTCAACAGAGGAGCGTGACGGAGCGTTTCACCCTGTCTTCTCCGTCTTTCCTCACGCTGTGGTGATGGAAGGATGCAGAAGCGTTTGAGCTCGCGCAGGGCGGCACTCCTAGGGCTCCATTTGAGCTCACGCAGGGCAGTACTCCTAGGGCTCCATTGGAGCTCACGCAGGGCAGTACTCCTAGGGCTCCATTGGAGCTCACGCAGGGCAGTACTCCTAGGGCTCCATTGGAGCTCACGCAGGGCGGTACTCCTAGGGCTCCATTGGAGCTCACGCAGGGCAGTACTCCTAGGGCTCCATTGGAGCTCACGCAGGGCAGTACTCCTAGGGCTCCATTGGAGCTCACGCAGGGCAGTACTCCTAGGGCTCCATTGGAGCTCACGCAGGGCGGTACTCCTAGGGCTCCATTGGAGCTCACGCAGGGCAGTACTCCTAGGGCTCCATTGGAGCTCACGCAGGGCAGTACTCCTAGGGCTCCATTGGAGCTCACGCAGGGCAGTACTCCTAGGGCTCCATTGGAGCTCACGCAGGGCGGTACTCCTAGGGCTCCATTGGAGCTCACGCAGGGCAGTACTCCTAGGGCTCCATTTGAGCTCACGCAGGGCGGTACTCCTAGGGCTCCATTGGAGCTCACGCAGGGCGGTACTCCTAGGGCTCCATTGGAGCTCACGCAGGGCGGTACTCCTAGGGCTCCATTGGAGCTCACGCAGGGCGGTACTCCTAGGGCTCCATTGGAGCTCACGCAGGGCGGTACTCCTAGGGCTCCATTGGAGCTCACGCAGGGCGGTACTCCTAGGGCTCCATTGGAGCTCACGCAGGGCAGTACTCCTAGGGCTCCATTGGAGCTCACGCAGGGCGGTACTCCTAGGGCTCCATTGGAGCTCACGCAGGGCAGTACTCCTAGGGCTCCATTGGAGCTCACGCAGGGCAGTACTCCTAGGGCTCCATTGGAGCTCACGCAGGGCAGTACTCCTAGGGCTCCATTTGAGCTCACGCAGGGCAGTACTCCTAGGGCTCCATTGGAGCTCACGCAGGGCGGTACTCCTAGGGCTCCATTGGAGCTCACGCAGGGCAGTACTCCTAGGGCTCCATTGGAGCTCACGCAGGGCAGTACTCCTAGGGCTCCATTGGAGCTCACGCAGGGCGGTACTCCTAGGGCTCCATTGGAGCTCACGCAGGGCAGTACTCCTAGGGCTCCATTGGAGCTCACGCAGGGCGGTACTCCTAGGGCTCCATTTGAGCTCACGCAGGGCAGTACTCCTAGGGCTCCATTGGAGCTCACGCAGGGCAGTACTCCTAGGGCTCCATTGGAGCTCACGCAGGGCAGTACTCCTAGGGCTCCATTGGAGCTCACGCAGGGCAGTACTCCTAGGGCTCCATTTGAGCTCACGCAGGGCGGTACTCCTAGGGCTCCATTGGAGCTCACGCAGGGCAGTACTCCTAGGGCTCCATTGGAGCTCACGCAGGGCGGTACTCCTAGGGCTCCATTGGAGCTCACGCAGGGCGGTACTCCTAGGGCTCCATTTGAGCTCGCGCAGGGCGGTACTCCTAGGGCTCCATTTGAGCTCACGCAGGGCAGTACTCCTAGGGCTCCATTGGAGCTCACGCAGGGCGGTACTCCTGGGGCTCCATTTGAGCTCGCGCAGGGCGGTACTCCTGGGGCTCCATTTTCGTCACCGCTAAACCCCTTATCCCTAAACTTCTTTGACTTTTTTTACTATTTTGAAAAACATTTTTGAATAGTTCAACTAGTCAATCTACATTGACATGTTGTGAGCTTGTAGACTGGCTATTTTAACTATTCAAAATGTTTTTCAAAATAGTAAAAATGGTGCAACTCCCCTCTCTGGAGCCCCTAGTCTCTGAAGTATTGTGTGTGTACTGTAGGCGTGTTTGGGTGTAAAAAAGCAAAACAAAAGAATAATGGTTGGTAGCGTGCGCTCACATTTGCGTGTGTAAGCAAAAATAAACCTCTGTGTTTCTCCGTGCGTGTCGCGTCGCCCCGTGTCTTTTCAAACGAGTGAACAATTCAATTTGAAACGGAACCGCCGTGAAATCATAGTCCTCAGCACATTACAATCTGGTACGACTGATGAAAATGGCCGCCTCGACTTGGTAACCATAGCATCATACATCGTTCGCTGTCGGGTGGAAACCTTGTATGTCCTTGTATGTAACCTTGTATGTAAGAAAATGGAAAAATAACCTGTGTTCCGATGGAGTCAATGTATTGTAATGTACATTTGTCACAAGCTTTTGTTAGTCCATTTAGGCCTGACCTCAAAATTTAAAACAATTCTTCTAAATCCTCCAGTTTTCGGAAATAAATATTTTCACGATTTAAAAAGAAATAGCAGACCTACAAGCTCATAGCGCGCCACTCGGTGGTGCGCTACGAGCTTGTAGATCTGCTATTTTTCAATAACTAAATTATAACATAATGTTTAAAACACCAAAAGGGGTTCCCGCCCAAAATGGGTTAATACTTTCCGTTCAATTTCAAACCCACAGACGGACAAAACAATTATTCTAAAATAGCATAAAAAGTCCATCGGCTATTTTTGTTACTTTTTGACACTATCGTATGATTACAATTTACAATTTAGGCATTTAGCAGACGCTCTTAATCCAGAGAGATTTACATTAAGCAAGAACAAAAAGCATGGGAATACATCACATAAAAAAGCATTTATCATGAAACATGCGTACCGTAAGCTAAGAACGTAACAGTGGAATATCTAGTTTCCAGTGGAAACTATACATATAAAACTATACATATATACTATACTATGCTATACATATTTATGATGAAGTAGGATATTCATGTACGGAAAAACATACAATGTTGAGTTTAATCCTTTAATTGTGTACTTTTTAAACATGATTATTAACAGCACAAGAAGTGCAGCCAAAGGTTATTCTAAAAGGATAACACATTGTGGTCCATTGTACTCAGTTCATCAGTAAGACGTTACAATACGTGAAAGATGGAGATACAAGGTTTCTGCCCCAACAGCATGAGGACATGCTTTAGCTCTGTCACCCAGATAAGACCCCATGTAATGAAGTGAAGCCTCGCCGCCTTTTAAAAGAAAAGGGGGACAATCAATTGAATGGCGGGTTACAAATGTGATCCAGTGATGAAGAATAGAACATATTCAAAGCAGTGAGTGCTTCCAGATACAGGAGGAGTCCATTTCTAATGGCTTTGACTCACATCGCTGACAAATGTTCTATTCATATTTTCTTTGTATTCTTCCATCTCTCTCCCTTCTCTGCCTGAGTTTACCCAAAATGTGAATGTGCAGCCTTCCCCCAGATATGGTTAAAGTTTAGGGTTTCAGCAAAGCTCTGAAAGCAGATATCGTGTCTCTATTGCGATGTACATATTACAGCAGTTTATATATATATAAGGGAACACTTTTCTTGCTTGACATAAATGCTGTATACTTTGCGGGGTCTTTCACATGGAAGCGAATGATTGCCACGCGGCCACTGGCAGCCGATGCGCATTCAGGGGCTTTGCTGGAGTCTTATCCCGTCTGCTCACCAGGAAAAAAAAGATCCAATTGAAGTGGGGAAGTGAGGGCGGTTCAACGTACTTAGGAGTGGGTTTACTGCGAGGACGCTGCCATGCAATACCAACAGCATTATACGCATAAACCTCTCCCTCGCTGAATCTACTGTAATCCTTAACTCCACCAAGTCAAATTCCTCATCCGTCCAATACACTGGGTGAATGGCGTCAATTCTGGGCTCTTGGATTTCCATTCCAGGTGCGATAAGTTCCACGTCGAAACTTATTTCTTTCCGCTGAGGATTGCGGTTCAGATCTTTCGACGTTCAGCTCATCTTTCGGTGCCGGTTCACTCATGGCTTCTTCTTCCCCCTCTTCTCCTCTTCACAGAAGAGTGCAAGGAGGAGTGCTCCTACAACGCCGTGTGTCTGGTGGAGCGGCTCGGCGTGCGCTGCTCCTGCGAGCCCATCCAGTGCGACGGCACCTACAGGCCGCTGTGCGGGAAGGACGGACGCACCTACGCCAACGACTGCGAGCGGCGCAGGGCCGAGTGCCTGGCCAAGACGCACATCCCCGTCAAGCAGCAAGGGCCCTGTGGTGAGTGAGGGGTCCCCGCATGGTGGTGGTGGTGGTGGGGACCTATTATGTTTCTCCTGGTATTATATTCAATGTGTTGTTATCTCTCATGTTTCCCAAGGTAAATGTTTTGTTCCTGTGCACTTGTACAGGCGTGTGTGTGTCTTTGTTTACTGGGCCGGGGTGTGTGGAGGGATTGTTCAAACGGGGCAGGGGTGTTTATGCCTGCTCCTCAGACATTTGCGTGCCTCCGTTCCACGCGTTTTATCGCCTCCCATCTCTTTGCCATGCGTCACGCTCCATCCATCCCATTCCATCTCTCCCATACACAAAAACAAAGAAAATACCCCCCCCCCCCTCCTCCTTCTCCTCTCCCGTTGTATCTCCTTCTGTTCCTCTTTATTATGTCTCGTGTTTTGTCTGCTTTCTTTGTATTAAATATAAAGGTGTTCTCTCTTGTTTCAGTGCATCAGTCAGTCAGTCAGTCAGTCAGTCTGTCTGCCTGTCTGTCTATGTTTGTCTGGCTATATACCACTCGCTACGGGGAGACCCCTCGTAATGGTGGATTCTTCCCATCCACAATCCACAGGAGTGGTCAATGTCCTGCTTTGTCCTGCTGTCTCTGTCTGTCTGTCTGTCTGTCTCTCTCTGTCCCTCTCGTCACTCGACACTTTCTCCCGGCGTACCTGCTTGTGCAGAAGGAGAGCATCTGCGAGGTTGGAAAAGTGTTGTTCCCTTCCAGCGTCTGTCTGTGTGTCCCGTCTAACCCAAACCTCCTCCTCCCAGTCCTGTCCTCAACCAACCCACCCCTGACCTGACCCTTTGCATGCCGGGACGCATGTCAGACCCCGACCTTATAACCTCTCAACCTGACCCCCCCCCCCCTTTACCCACCAAACAAACATATAAAGCTACAGAAAGCTGCAGTAGCGTACAAAAAGAACCGTGGATGTTCCATCATATACTGTCAAACCCCTTTTAAGCCTCACATATGAAATACAACCATTCCAAGTTTCATATACTGTACAGCAGCTCCTTTTCTGGTGAGTGCATATACAGTAGTGCTGGATATAGACAGGAGTCTATACACAAGACAAAGGTATTACTGTACATACTGTAACTTCCAGCGGTGTTTAGGGCCATGGTTCTCATCACAGACAGAGCGAGGAAGCGTTCTTGGAAAAGCTGAACGCTACGTCTTCTGTAAGGAGCTCATGTCGGGATTATTGTGCACATAACCCATTCTGACCTGAGATCAGATTCTAAAATGTCTTCTACATCCTGACACTTTTCTGAAAAAGCTATGTTTCTATGTCGTTCTTCGATTTTTCAAAAATAGCAGACCTACAAGCTCGTAGCGCACCACTCGGTGGCACGCTATGAGCTTGTAGATCTGCTATTTTTCAATAGCTAAAGCATAACATAATGCTAACACCAAAAGGGGTTCCCACCCAAAAGGGGATAACCAGTAAAACTCGGGTCGCTTACACGCGTTTGCTTTTATTTCATTACTTCTTACAAAATTAACTTTTTCCTCATCTTGCTGTCTCTCCTGCCACTGGGCAGAAATTTGAGCTGTATGTTCCTGTAATGCATTTTGGATTGACGTTTGCATATTTTGCAAAACAGACTGCCGCAAATGCCCCCTCCCTTACCCCCCCCATTTTGGATTTAATTAAACATCAAAAGAGCCAAGCGGAGGTACCCTGTGAGGACTGTTGGATTAGTCACACTGATGATATTCAAGGTGTGTGTGTGTGTGTGTGTGTCTGTGTGTGTGTGTGTGTGTGTGTGTGTGTGTGTGTGTGTGTGTGTGTGTGTGTGTGTGTGTGTGTGTGTGTGTGTGTGTGTGTGTGTGTGTGTGTGTGCGTGTGTCCGTGTGTGTGTGTGTGTGTGTGTGTGTGTGTGTGTGTGTGTGTGTGCGCGGTGCGCGTGTACTCTTTGAGTGAGTCCACGAGTGAGTTATAGAGAATGTCAGTGTGTGCATGAATAAGTGGATGTGTGTGTGTGTGTGTGTGTGTGCGTGTGTATGCCGTGCGCGTGTACTTATATGAATATTTGAAAAACTGCGTCCCAGTCTCCTGACACCTGTGTACACTGTTTGAAGTTTAATTATAAATGTATAGTCTTTATTTATTTACGCTCTCTCTCTCTCTCTCTCTCTCTCTCTCTCTCTCTCTCTCTCTCTCTCTCTCTGTCTCTCTCTCTCTCTCTCTCTCTCTCTCTCTCTCTCTCTCTCTCTCTCTGTCTCTCTCTCCTCTCCCTCTCTCTCTCTCTCTCTCTCTCTCTCTCTCTCTCTCTCTCTCTCTCTCTCTCTCTCTCTCTCTCTCTCTCTCTCTCTCTCTCTCTCTCCTCTCTCTCTCTCCCTCTTTAGATGTTTGCCACACTTAGTATGATGTGACGGCTGAGGTCAGACTAGATAAGTGGTGGAGAGTAACTAAGTACATTTATCAACAAGCCATTTCAATGTACTGTACTGTGAGGCACATATTGTAATGTTGACCCCACTACAAGTATTTTAAAGTGTAGTTGCAATGCAAGTTACTTACAAAAAACATAGTAAAAAATAGCAGAGTTTGAAGATCTTGATGATCAGATTTCTTTATCTGACTAATCTTTAATATACAAAAACAAGTATGAGTAGTACGAGTATGACTACTTTTACATTTGGTAGTTAAGTAAAATGTGGACTCTAATATGACGTTTCTATAAGTGAGTATTTCTACAGTACGTTCACATCCTGCCTGCAGGGCATAAAGGATGCACAACCCTGAGGGATGTATGTGTCATGTGTGTTTCTATCTATGTATGTACAGTATGTACAGCATTGTGTGTGTGTGTGTGTGTGTGTGTGTGTGTGTGTGTGTGTGTGTGTGTGCGTGTGTGTGTGTGTGTGTGTGTGTGCGTGTGCGCGTGCGCGTGTGCGTTCGGGAATGGCTCAATTGAGCAATCGATAGCCCACACTGAGCACACTGCACAGCACACTCCCACTCCCACTGTGTTTGTGCTATGACAGTATTTGCCACTGTATCACATTCTATTTAGCCATGTCAGCACACAATGAACACATACTGTATACGCACGCACGCACACACGCATGCACGCACGCATGCACGCACGCAGTCACGCACGCACGCACGCACGCAGTCACGCACGCACACACGCACGCAGTCACGCACACACGCACGTGCGCACGCAGACACAGACACAGACACAGACACAGACACAGACACAGACACACAGAAACACAAACACAAACACACACACATACCTGCACATCAAGGCTTTGAAACTTTTCAATCATCTGCAAAGAATGAGAGTTTAGACACAAATCATAGCCTGGCGTTGCTTTCTCCAGGGTTCCTCGCGTCGGGCGGGGCCGACGTAATCGATCGGAACCGTCAGTCGTCAAGCGGATGAAATTCTCCAGACCTGACACCGTCGTAAATCTCCCAACGCGAGGGCCATCGGGCAGGCGGGCCGAGCCCCGACACCCCACCCACGATCTACTCCTCACTCACTCTTGCATGCTGTACCCGAAAGGGACAACACGTGCCAGCCAAAGTCGACGAGGCCGTCTGGACTGGTCAAGTCTGGCCCGGTAAACAGCGTGATTGATATGCTAGCGCTCTGTCACCTAGACCAGGGGCGCTAAACCATTCTCATGCCAACGACCCCCAAATGATATTCGGCCACGGACGCCCATTTGAAAAGCTGTTATGCTAGGAAACCCATAAGAGGAGATTTGTGTACATATTGTTTTCACAGCATGCAACACGTTGCGACCTTGCAGCTCTGTGATTTTTGAATAGCCGAACAATAACACAGCGCTTACAGTTTTTTTTAATACTTTATATTTTTTATTTTTGTGAACACCACGGTGTGGTCATACAAATACAACCAAAAAAAAAAAAAAACCCACTTAGGACAACATAAAAATACAACCAAAAACAATGACATAGCGAGAAAGAAAATAAAAATAAATAGATACGATAAAAGAAGAAAACATAGACATAGCAGAACCTAACCTAGCATACCATACCTATCAATATACACATACAAAGGAAACAAAAACCTTGTAGGCCTTATGCATGGCCAAGCGCCGAAACCCTTATTTAAATTAATTGTCGCTTACAGTTAAGTGTTAAAATTCCACATTTTGCTGCAGGGACCCCCAAGCACTCCCCTCAAGGACCCCTGGGGGACCCCGGACAACACGTTGAGAAGCAGTGACTTAAGACTTCCTGGCCTGCCCACCATGCAGGCTTTTAGACCCACACTAACTTATTTTCATGGCCAGTATTGTTGGCAGAGCCTGGCTCTCACGCGCAGGCAGTAAATAAGAGAGTGCTGTGACCTTGAGGAGGAGAAGACATGTCTGCTGTCACAGGATGAGCGGGTACAGCTGCTCCGTCTGACTCACACCTCCTTCCACAGTTAACTGAACGGAGGCGAGGCCAGATTGTTTTTTTTTTACTGGCTTTTCTTTCCGTCTATACGGATGCTTGTTAGTGAGGTGTGCGTGCCTGTGAATATCTATACCCCGTCCTCGGGGGAGGGGAGGGGGGGAGAATCGCAGAAAAATAATTTGGTCATTGTCATTGACACAGAACTCCGGAAAGCAGGGATGGAGCGGGGGTGGATGGGCTGCCGCTGTAAACAAAAATACAAAAGCTAATCAGTCACCTGCGGTGACAAGCCTCCCCAGTGAGTCCTCCTCCTCCTCCTCTGATCATTTGCATGTGGGGTTGATGAACATGGCGGCGCCGGCTCGGCTCGGCGGCCACCGTGATCATTAGGATTGCGAACAGTTGCGTAAGCAGGAGTACCTGTTGAACCTGCGAGGCGGACCTCCGCTGAGGTGCTTCCTAATCAAGTTAATTAGCAGAAAGCACGGCGGGAGCCAGACTGACAGCGACAGAGAGGAGAGGAGAGGAGAGGCTGCTTCCATCTCGCTGTGGACCACCCCCGGCTGTCATGTTGAAGCGCTGCAGAGACAGCAGGGGTCAGCAGGGTGTATTAAGAAGTGTCGTGATGTGTGTTGGGGTGTGTGTGTGCGTGTGTGTGTGTTTGTGTGTGTGTGGCGTGCGCATGTTCTCAACTGTATTTTTCCCTCCATCTTTCATACGCTCTCTCTACATTAAGGCGGGGCAATTAACTGGAAATATATCAACATCAATATTTATATTTAGAACCAATCACAGCCTAGCTCTGTTACGACCGTTAGTGTCTATAGGGACAAAGACCCGTAACATATTGAAATGAGAAGCAGCAGCTTGTGCATTTATTAACAAAAAAGTGAATAAGTTAAAGGTTACATGAATTAATTAAATAAGTAAAAGCGGTCAAGAGTGCAAAACTCAAATCAGGCTAACAAGCAACAGAAATATACAACCCAACAAAACCATCCTACTAATAATCACCTCTCAAACTATCAACCAAAAGTATACTAATAATGATCACAATAATGGCCAGGGGCCATAACAAGCTCATGTTGGTGAGACTAATTGAGAACCAGATTTTTTTAGATACTCTTTTAAAATGTCTTATATATCAACGAATCCTCACAAAGAAATATATTATAATTGAATAAATCTGTAGTCTGATTAACCACTTATCCCTGTATTATAATTCATCTACAGTAGATCTGCTATTTTCACTATATATTATTTTTTATAATCGTTCGTTAATTGTAATCTAGGCAAAAGTTTGAAATAATTGTGATATTGATGTTGATGGTGCAGTTATATCCCCTCTCTCTCTCTCTCTCTCTCTCTCTCTCTCTCTCTCTCAGTTGAGTGTCCTTTTTATGCGCTAGGTGTGAAGCCTTCTCTAAAACAATCTCTGACAGGCAGGATTTAAAAAACAAGCGGACGTATCTTTAAGCACTGACAATACCTTCAAATGTTGTTTACATTTCATTTATCCTCTTTCCGTTATCAATTGATTATTGGAGAACTCCTGGGAGCTGCAAAATGGAGTCATTATCATTATCTATTAAGATCATAATCACATTGATGTGTGCATGAGACGCCTGCGTTTTGCTGAGACACTCAGAGTTCAGAGTCACTGGTGTTCAATACTAGCCTGGCTAATAAGCCAGACGCAGTGGTATACTGGTGTTCAATACTAGCCTGGCTAATAAGCCAGACGCAGTGGTATACTGGTGTTCAATACTAGCCTGGCTAATTAGCCTGGCTAATAAGCCAGACAGGGTGGTATACTGGTGTTCAATACTAGCCTGGCTAATAAGCCAGACGCAGTGGTATACTGGTGTTCAATACTAGCCTGGCTAATAAGCCAGACGCAGTGGTATACTGGTGTTCAATACTAGCCTGGCTAATAAGCCAGACAGGGTGGTATACTGGTGTTCAATACTAGCCTGGCTAATAAGCCAGACAGGGTGGTATACTGGTGTTCAATACTAGCCTGGCTAATAAGCCAGACAGGGTGGTATACTGGTGTTCAATACTAGCCTGGCTAATAAGCCAGACAGGGTGGAATACTGGTGTCCAATACTAGCCTGGCTAATAAGCCAGACAGGGTGGTATACTGGTGTTCAATACTAGCCTGGCTAATAAGCCAGACGCAGTGGTATACTGGTGTTCAATACTAGCCTGGCTAATAAGCCAGACAGGGTGGTATACTGGTGTCCAAGCAAGAGACACGAAGGTTTAGCTACTATCTCCCCTACAGTCAGCGGCGCTGGCTCAGGGGTAGAGTGGCTGGATGGTAACCGCAAGGTTGCCAGTTCGAACCCTGTGGGCTCCCCCAGAGTTTAACCCAAAATGGGTTAAAACCGTGTATAGTTATTGTTATAGTTCTTGCTCTTGGCGACAGGAACGCAGATCAGTTTCCTCGGGTTGGTTCGGAAAGTACCTTTTCACCACAGAGGTTTTACAAGGACAGATATTCTGGGTTTTTCCTCGAGAACAGCGGGGCTGCGAAACGAGGACCGAGGCTCTAGCCAGCCCCCCACGTGGGTTTGCTGCTCCGCTCAGAGAGTGTGTGAATGCAGAGAGGAGGTCTCCTCCTCCCTGTGATAAGCACTGAGCACCATGTAGACACGGCCTGCGGCTATGCCTTTTACCCTATGCTAATATAGCCCTTCTTTCTTCACCTACTCTTAACACGCCACATAAATGTTTGTCATGTCAGGGAAACACAGTGGGGGGTCTTATAGGCGAAGCAGAATCCAGCACTCAAACCCGGAAGGCAGAGTGTGTGTGTGCGTGCGTGTGTGTGTGTGCGTGCGTGCGTGCGTGTGTGTGTGCGCGTGCGCGTGCGTGCGTGCGTGCGTGCGTGCGTGCGTGCGTGCTTGCGTGCGACTAGTTAGTTACTTTGCATATTTGTATTATTACAAAACATACCATAACCACTTAAAAAGATCTGTGCACTTGTATTAACGTACTGTACATGTATATTCTGACACCATAGTCAAGTAAAATTGTGAATACAACAAGGTAACAGAGCATTTTATATTTGTTGTAGGCTATTGTTAAAAGTACTTCTCCAACCTAGGCAGAGAGAGGGGGTCATGTCTCAGAGAGAGGGGGTCATGTCTCCCACCTAGGCAGAGAGAGGGGGTCATGTCGCAGAGAGAGGGGGTCATGTCTCCCACCTAGGCAGAGAGAGGGGGTCATGTCTCCCACCTAGGCAGAGAGAGGGGGTCATGTCTCCCACCTAGGCAGAGAGAGGGGGTCATGGTGCAGAGAGAGGGGGTCATGTCTCCCACCTAGGCAGAGAGAGGGGGTCATGTCTCAGAGAGAGGGGGTCATGTCTCCCACCTAGGCAGAGAGAGGGGGTCATGTCACCTAGGCAGAGAGAGGGGGTCATGTCTCCCACCTAGGCAGAGAGAGGGGGTCATGTCTCCCACCTAGGCAGAGAGAGGGGGTCATGGTGCAGAGAGAGGGGGTCATGTCTCCCACCTAGGCAGAGAGAGGGGGTCATGTCTCAGAGAGAGGGGGTCATGTCTCCCACCTAGGCAGAGAGAGGGGGTCATGTCACCTAGGCAGAGAGAGGGGGTCATGTCTCCCACCTAGGCAGAGAGAGGGGGTCATGTCTCCCACCTAGGCAGAGAGAGGGGGTCATGTCTCCCACCTAGGCAGAGAGAGGGGGTCATGTCTCCCACCTAGGCAGAGAGAGGGGGTCATGTCTCCCACCTAGGCAGAGAGAGGGGGTCATGTCTTCTCCCACCTAGGCAGAGAGAGGGGGTCATGTCTCCCACCTAGGCAGAGAGAGGGGGTCATGTCTCCCACCTAGGCAGAGAGAGGGGGTCATGTCTCCCACCTAGGCAGAGAGAGAGGGTCATGTCTCCCACCTAGGCAGAGAGAGAGGGTCATGTCTCCCACCTAGGCAGAGAGAGAGGGTCATGTCTCCCACCTAGGCAGAGAGAGAGGGTCATGTCTCCCACCTAGGCAGAGAGAGAGGGTCATGTCTCCCACCTAGGCAGAGAGAGGGGGTCATGTCGCAGGAGGTTATTCCACCATAACAGGTTATGGAGAAAGCCCCTGGTTGCCAATTGGCTCCGGCACAAGCATCACCTGGCTCAGACAGCACAAGCATCACCTGGCTCAGACAGCACAAGCATCACCTGAGCTCAGACAGCCAGGGGAGTCATTTGGAATTGGTCAGGAGACCTGAGGGGAGACATTCTAATTTGCATTTATATGAGCTCGCCAAGAGAGAGAGGCAAGGAGCCGTCTCCCAAATGATCGGTGGACATTTCCCTGCACGTTGCTAACTTAATGGCACTTACAGCAGCTGTACACAGACACAGCAGGCTGCTCAGGATCGGCTGCATACTGTACTCAATGTCGGCTGGCCTGCAGTACATAGAGGGTGATTCATATAACTCGCACTGCATGTCTCGCAACGGTCTGAGTTTTGAGCATCACATTCTGCGCCACAGCGTTGTCACAACGCGTAAACAAGGAAATGGATGTAGTCGTGTGCATCTTCCCAACCAATCAGAGTACGCGACATTTCATGAAGGCGTTTGCGATTTTTTTCCCAGGGGTAGGACGACACCATCGGCGGAGGTTCGCCGCAAACATCGTTTTGATGTCACTTTTTCCATGTGACACCACGTCGGTCACCAGTGTTGTAACTAACGCCCTTACATCACGTTACATTACCTAACAAAACTACTTTTTTGCAGTAACTTGTAACCTAACGCTTTACATTTCCCCATTCCATAACGGCCTTATAGTTATTGTCCGTGCGTTACCCGCGTTATGGCGTTATGTTATGTCAACTTATGTGATCTGAGTGAAAAGTCTCCCCATGCAGCGCCGTGAGTCTATCTGTCATAGAGCGCTCTCTGTGTTGTACTCTGTTGACAGTTTGTGCTCTCATACTAGCCTCTGAGACCACTCTAACATGAACAAAGCACGTCGCAGAAGAGGTCATTGATTGGCTAACATAGGGCAAGATTTCAGGGTAAGCCAATCAGAGACAGTCTGACCGAGTAGGGTGGGTCTTACTGTTATGGCTGTGGTAAACCCTGCACAGACACACAAACCCATATAACGCATACACAGAAAACGCCGGTTTAGCGAACATTATTACAACAACCTTACAACGGCAATGCAATGGCAAATGCGGATGACAGCGATCGGATGCTTTGCGGGTTGGAAATACAAGCATTATTCTGGCAATCATTTTGTCAAGTTGACTCTTGGTGACATGCTGCTGTGGCGATTTAAAATCTTTGTCTGTTTTAGTGGTGTTGGTCCATCTGACTGTGAGGCACTGCCCGCACTGGACAATGCTTTCTGTCCGCCACATCATTTGCATTTCACCTCAATGTTTTTGTCGTCCTTTACCCGCAGCATGTCACCAAAAGTCAACTTGACAAAATGATTGCCAGGTATGTTGTTGAAAAGGAAAATGTCAGGTATGTTGTTGAGGAAATGCTTCCCCTCTCAACGGTGGAGTTTGTTCCTTTCAGAGCACTGGTCAGCAAAATACCAGTGAAAGCAGGGCCAATGTGCAGAAATACATCTCCCAAATACCTGAACAGTGAATATTCTAAAATGGAAGATGAGCTCAAAAATACATTTGATAAATTAAAGCACTTTCTTAAGTTTATCCATCCTTGTTTTGTTCAAAATATAATAATAGTTTTACTGATAGTTTCTCTTTGTGAGGCTGAGGTTTGTTTGCTTGCCAAGGTTGAAGATGTCTTCAGTTGATTGAACTTATTTTTCTGTAATGTCAGTCTGCCAAAGGAGTGTAGTTGATTTAGTTGAATACTGCCAAAATAGTATTGTTAACTTTACGGTGTAAGAAGAGTGTAGGCCCTACTCATTTTTTATTTGATTATTATTATTCATATATTCATATTGCACCATTTGTTTTGAAGGCAATAAAGATGCCTGTCAACATTTCTGAACATGTTTTATTGTTCCACAACATTTCATAAGAGGGAGTTGTCTGTGTGACAGAATAAAAAACCTTAAAAAAAAATGTTTTTAAAGTAAAGTAACTAGTAACTAGTTACTTTCATAATTTAATAACTAGTAAAGTAATTAGTTACTTTTTTAGATAAGTAACTATAACTATAACTCTTTACTTTTTTTAACTTGAACAACACTGCTTGTCACCCAAAGCATGAATATGGCCTTTAGACGTGACTCAGGGAAATGCCGATCAAGAGCGGCCATTTGCGGCCCGCGGAGCGCCCCCTTGTGGCCCCTGGAAGAATTTCCAAAAAGAAAAAAACGTTTTTTGTTTTGTTTTCGTGGGGGTGTCCCAGATATAAATGGCATTAAATGGGGGTCAGTAGCCTATGCATGTCAAACTGGGCACCCCCTCAAGGACCACTGGTGGTCCCCGGACCACTGGTTGAGAACAATTTTTAATGAATTAATGAACAAATAAAAAACCCAATTTTGCGCGCGTGCGGACTCGGCCCCCAGCCTGGTTCCCTAGTCAAAATATTTTGCACCCTCTCAGAGTTATATACGGCTACTCTCTGTACTGATTCCGTAAAGGTCCATTTGGTTCCGTTTGTACACTCAGAGTTACTTAGCGACTTATAAGATGACTGACTCAAGGAAATAAGGGACAAGGTGCGAGCTGCTCACCTACAGTACTGATTTAATTTCACCCTGAGACGGTATGAATGGAACACAATTTTGAATTTAATTTAATTTAAATTTGTACCCTCTCAGAGTTTAGACTACTCTGGGTACTCGCCGGGGTCTTGTCGGTGTGAACTGGAAGGCGCGGCTCCTTAAATCCTGTCTGGGGGCCCAGAGCGGGGCCACGCCACCCAAATACCACACTAATTAAAACGGCACAGTTCCACCTCGCCAGCTAGGAGATGAGACGGAGCGAGGTGACACCCAGAATATCCAAAGACCTCTCCTCCACATCCTCATTGTAGTACTGTGTGTGCGTGTGCGTGTGCGTGTGCGTGCGTGCGCGCGTGCGTGCGTGCCGCAGGTTTTTTTGCAGGTACCGTATGTGTGGTGTCTGTGTGGGAATATCATTTGCATGTGTATGAGAGAGAGAGAGAGAGAGGCATATTAACTGAATGCATACGCCTGAGGGCCGACAGCCAGCCATTTCAAAGCCTCTCTGACTTCATCTAAAATAGAGAGAAAGACAGTGATAGACAGAGATGGAGATAGACAGACCGAGAGAGATAGAGAGTGAGTGTGAGAAAGAGAGAGAGAGAGAGAGAGAGATTGCTGCTTTGAATATGCAAGCCTTCTCAGTTACCAAAGCAGTATGTATGAATGCACACTTAACTTCCTGACAGAACCAACATTACCGTACCAACAACTTCATCGTCATACTGTAGGAACTTATTAGTGTATGTCCCGCCGATCGAAGCCGGAATGCAATCCATTGATTGTGTTTCAATGGGTTGTTAGGTGGTCAGATGGGGTGGGCCGGGGTGGGTCAGATGAGGTGGTCAGACGGGGTGGGTGGGCCGCCGAGAGTTTCGAGCGGGCCCTAGAAAAGGTTGGGAACCATGCAGTGCACTGGGGCGTTTCTTTTTGTAATAAATGGGGATGAAATGTTGCCTTCCAAGGTAGTGGGGGAGAGAGGGGAGGGAGGGGGGTGATAAAAAATGAAAGAATAAGCGTTCCGGGGGGAATTGCTTTAATCTTTTAATGTGCGAGAGACAATGGCAATGGGAGACAAAAGCCTTATCAGACACAGCAGCGGTGGTGCTTTAGGGGGCTGGCCTTGGGAAATGGCCCGCTGAACTTTTACTGAGGCCAAGGAAGGGTATGATTTGAACTTATAGAACGCAGGCTGGTGTGCCTACACGCACGCACGCACGCACGCACGCACCACGCACGCACGCACGCACGCACGCACGCACACACACGCACACGCACACGGACACGGAGGCTTGCAGCCATTGGACGAAAGATAAAATAAGATAAGGATAAGCCTTTATTGGATCCCGACCCCAGAGGCAAGTCCAGGTGTCGTAGCGTAGCAGCAGCTGTGAGAATGAGGCGCGTTGGGATGAACAGGTATAACAGCAAGAAGAAGAATCAAGAACCAAACCAAGGATGTGTTAGTAGCAATAACAATCTATACAGATTCCAGACAGAATGAAAGAGTGAGCTGCTGGCGCTAGATCACAGGGAATCAACTGCTTTTGAGGCTGCACCAGATTATTATTAGGCACCGCTCCACAAACGTACGTACGGTACCGTCACTGTCGGACGGAAAAACCTTGTATGTCCACAACCGTTACTTTTCAGGAAAAAGAAAGTAATGAAGTCCAAAATTAGTCACAAGCTCTTGTTAAAGCTGCTATAAGCAATATTATGTCACAATTTGAATGACCTTTTTATCTTTTGGGTATTCAGACAGCCAGCACTTGGTAGAACGCTCCCAAAAAAGATTTAGTCTCTGTGACACATCTAGGGGCCGCAATCTGCATTCAAAGATTTTCCTAGAAGCTTTGTCATTGGTCGATTTGCCTGTCTGCTTCCTGATTGGTTAGTCACTGCGACCGGGTTGTATTCGACCAATGACATAGCTTCTAGGAACATCTTTGAATGCAGATTGCGGTCCCTAGATGTGTCACATAGACTAAATTATTTGTGGGAGCGTTCTACCCATTGCTGGCTCTGGCTTTCTGAATACCTAAAAAATAAAAAGGTCATTCATATTTTGACATAATTTGCTTATAGCAGCTTTAATGCCTTTCATTGGTTCAATATTGATGTAACCCACAGACACACTTGACCACTTTTGCTCGAAAATGCTTTCAAAAATATCTTGTAGATCGTCTATTGTTACTTTTGTGCGCCACTGTTGTATGTAAAAACTGAAGTAGTAAAATCATTTAAAAAAAAGTTTAAATATGGAGATGCGAGTTTTCTGCCCAACAACAGAAACAATATTTATATGGCAGCGGTGCAAAAACAGAGCTTTGAAACTGAAACAACGGCTTGGCATTGAAACATAGCAATCAATATAGCAACGAATTCCACCTCCTCAGCCAAAACATTATTTTATACAATAGATAAAATAATAAATATAGCTCGATATCCTCCTGAAGGACGTCTGATTGATCTCTTCTCTCTTTATCCATTGGTCATTATTTCCCTTTGACTTCATCCGTCTGTCTGTTTTTAATCCTTGCCATGGACACTTGGTCCATCTTTTTATGAAATGTCCATCTTTCTTTCATTATTTGTCTGTTGTTTTAGAACCACTGATTATATACGATTACCATCCGATTATATACTTCTTCATAGGGCGGTGTCGTGCAAAAATAACACCTACATCTAGTTTAAAGGACCACTTCACCACTTTTCAACCTATCTTCATATAATAGGTCCTCACTAATAATCATGAAAAAATCGTGCAATTGTTTTCTACTCGGTCTGTGTCTCATAGGAGGGCTGTGGGCAGTTTAGAAACCGTCTTCCAGTGACATCATCGATGGGGAATACAAGCTAATAGAAACTGCAGGCTTTCTAGTCCTGAAAATGTGCAATGCGAAAGTGGAAGCCATTGTTCTCACGATAAAAAATCTAAATATTTTTGTAAAAAAATCTTGTTCAAAAAATAATCTGCCTAATGATGATGTCACTGGAAGACGGTTTCTAAACTGCAAAGTTGAAAAGTGGTGAAGTGGACACTGTTTGAAACCGATCCCTCCTTTCTCTTTGTCTGGTACATTTTCTTTACTCTTCCCTGCAGGGTTTGACAGCATTTAATGCCCAAATGTGGGGTATTTCAGTATCACAGTGTTTCTTTCATCATAACATCTGAAGCGTGGCCGATATAGGCTCCGACGTCGCCCTCATGTTGCACTAAGAACAGCTCTGAGGGGCCTTCAAAGGAAGGCTATAAGCGCTATAATCTATGACCATCTAGTGAGCGATGCTGACTGCATGGCTCTGCGGCTTCAGGGGCATTTTTCAGGGGAAATTCAGTGCCATGCTACGAGCATGTATAGATCTGCTATTTTTCAAAAATCGTGAAAATGTGGCGCAAATCTTTTAATATAACGTTTTTAAGTCAAATCTTTGCTTCTGGGGAGGTCCCTGGAACAACATATTTTCAGATGGGGGTCGGCGGCCAATTACATATATTTTTGGGGGTTTCTTGAAACTGCTTGAGAACGACTGGTTTTTCAGAAAACTGGGTCAGGGTTTAGAAGACATTTGTAGAATCGTCCTCAGATCTAAATGGGTTAAACCCTGGTTCTCAAGGTGGCTCCTCGAGGGGGTTCCAGTGGGTCCCCAGGAAAATAAGCTAATAATGTAGCATCAAAATCAGTTTAACCACTTTATCCCTATATACTTTGGCTATATAGCCGATATTCAAGCTCGCAACACCTGGCCAACAGTTGTGAAAACAACTTGAAAATCCTCTATCGTGGGAGTCTCTGGCACAACACCTTTTCAGAGCGGGGTCCGCGGCAAAATACGGTCTTTGACACGAAACAGTTTGAGAACCACTGCCCCATTATATATAAATAAGGCCTCCTGCCTCTCCTGGACGTAGGATTCTCCAATTGCCCAAACCAACCGTGTCCACTGCCGGAATTCACCTCTCACATTCCGTCTTCGTCAGTTCTCTGATGACGTCACCCATCGTCCCGTCCCCTCTGCTCCTCCACCTGCTCCGTAATGGAAGCGATAAAAGGAAGGTAATTGCCTCTCTCCTCGCTGTCGGTCGAAGATTTACTACCCCCCCCCCCCCCCCCCCCCCCACACCATACCCCCCCCCCCAGCTTTGCAACGATACACAGAGTAACATCCTCCTCATAAGCCACCCCCAAGAGCACAAAGTCACCCCGCCACGATGGCATCTAAACCCATAATGATCAGCGTAATGGCCGGATACAGCGGACTATAATTTCCATGACAAACCACCCTGGTGAAAAGCCTTGAACCAGAGGAGTCAGGGGAGGGTGAAGGCTTACAGCCTGCACGCACGCACGCACGCACGCACGCACGCACGCACGCACGCTACATACTACTACTGTTGTAGATCCCTCTACCCGGGTCGGGAGCAGAGGATCAAACAGGGACACAATACCGCTCCCCGTGTCCTCATTAAATCTGCATGTCCCAAAACTCTTATCTCTCTCTCTCTCTATCCCTCACGAGGTCGGTGCTGCGTCGTGTGTCAAATCACTTCAACCGGCGAGGAGACGCCGCCTCGGCGCGTGCACACAATTGTGCACGCGCACACAATTGTGCACACACACACAATTGTGCATGCACACACACAGTCGTTTCTGTCATTCGCACATCCCAAGTGACACCCCAAAACTAAAAAGTGGCAATGTGTTCTCGTCGACACGCTGACTTTTTGTGCTGTGAAGAATGGATTGGGAGTGGGAGACGGAAGAGGAGAATGGATTGGGAGTGGGAGACGGAAGAGGAGAATGGGTTGGGAGTGGGAGACGGAAGAGGAGAATGGATTGGGAGTGGGAGACGGAAGAGGAGAATGGATTGGGAGTGGGAGACGGAAGAGGAGAATGGGTTGGGAGTGGGAGACGGAAGAGGAGAATGGGTTGGGAGTGGGAGACGGAAGAGGATAATGGGTTGGGAGTGGGAGACGGAAGAGGAGAATGGATTGGGAGTGGAAGACGGAAGAGGAGAATGGATTGGGAGTGGAAGACGGAAGAGGTTGCTGTGATGAAAGAATCCTCATTACCCCTTGCCGCCCACCCACCGTCCTGACCCCCAGGCGTCCCCCGGCCCGAGCGCCTGTACCGCTAGCGTTACAATTCTCGTGGGAAAAAAGCCTTTGATTTACAGTTGTTGGAAGAGAAAGGCAAAGAGAGACTGATGTCTGCTTTGTCTCTGCTTCGTCGTGCGTCAGGCGTCGCGCGGTCGAAGACAGCCGATCTACAAGCTTGTAGAGCGGGGCTGTCTTCGCCGCGCGACACCGTCGCATGACGAACGATAAACGATGCATGAGGTATAGACATCTGTCCCTGGTGCTCATGTTTCATATCTACCTCAGCCAGGAAGCGTTGGCTTTCTGTGAATTATTTAGCACGGAGAGCCCTTTTTTTTTTATTCATCGCGTCTACTTTATTTTATTCATTTCTTTCTTACTCCCGCTCGCTCTGTGTCTCATCTCTCTTAGCGTTCCCCCCCGACTCCCATCTCTCCCTCGCTCTCCTTCTGTCTTCCCCTGTCTTGTTCGACGGGGGTTTAGGCTCAAGCTAGAGAGGGGCTAGAGAGGGGCTCCGCTCACTCACTGTCCGTCTTTGAAGGGGGGGTATGCATGTGGGAACGCCAATTAATCCGTCCACGACGAAAACACGCCATTGTTCCTAAACTCTGCCGTTCGCCGGCATTCGCCTGGACTCTTTTCAAAGAGTCTGGGTTGCATTGGGAACCGGTACAAATCACAGGAAATTACATATACGAAGGACAGGAAATAGGAAGCCAAAGCGTTTTTAAAAAAAAGGACTGTATGGGGTGCATACTTAGTTTAGACTAGTCATTGGTTAGACATGGGTTAAGGTTAGGTTTAGGTGTGCTTCCCCGTGGGAGGTTAGGTTTAGGGTGAGGGTTTAAGATAAGGTTGTAGTTGTAGGACTAATGACTGGTCTAACCAATGACTAGTCTAAACCAAAAACTGCTTTTCCACTTTTCCTTCCTACACCCCTCCCTGTCTAACACAAACCCTACACACAGTCAAATCTGGGGCAATAAGTCACAGGTGGAGTAAGCGATATATTTAAGTTTTTGTTAAAAAGTTAAACCACTATCATTGCTAAAGAGTGGTGGTTCTCAAGCTTTTCCCCATAGCTCTGTGAGTGTACAAATGTAACCACATTAACTTTCGAGTCCATTTGGTTACATTTTACACTGTCAGAGTTACACACCTGTGGGGCATCATTTGCAACCCCCCTCAAGAGCCCCGAGGGTCGCTGGGCCACACTTTGAGAACCACTGCTTAGAGTCTTCCACTTCCACTTCTAATGTTCTCTCTCCTGATTGGATACAATTGGTATCCAGACCTGACGCTCTACAGCAATGATAGTGGAATATGTAGCTATTTAACATTTATTTGATGTATATTCCTTACACCCCCTTTTTAACTCTCAAAGTGTGAAAATGTGAACACTTCCAGGGTTAAATGAACACACCCAGATTTTACTGTAACTATAACCGCCTGTACGCTTTGACTTGTACTCCCTGTCCCTCCCTTAGTCCCTTTCCTAGCTCCCTGAACCTCCTGTTCCTCTCTCTCTCTCTCTCTCTCTCTCTCTCTCTCTCTCTCTCTCTCTCTGTCTCTCTCTCTCTCTCTCTCTCTACCCCACTGGTTCTCAACGTCAGGTTTGGGGTCCAAAATGGACCCTTACAGGTCTGTAACAGATGCTGCGTTCACGCGGGCAGACACAAAGATACATTTTCAACGGAAGCCAGCGGCAATAAATAATGCCGGATAAATAATGGACCCTGATATGGAAAGGGTTGAAACCCCACTGGTCTAGACCAGGGGTCTGCAACCTTATAGAAACAAAGTGCCATGTTTTTAGTTTCTAGATAGTCATTGTGTCACTTTAATTTAACACCACACCACAATTCCAACATGTTTTGATTGTCTACTAGTACGAATATAACCTTTAACCTTTTTTAAATATTCTTTCACATTGTTATAATGATCTCCCTCCCCAGTCAGAGTTCAGAGTTTTAATGAATGTAGAATGATGTAATTTACATACAAATATGAGTGAATTCATTTATTTGACTACATTTTTTTAATTGTTTATTTACCAGCAATTGTTTTTTTTAATGCCAGTGTACCAGTGATCACCCTCCTTTGTGCCAAGGTTGCCTACCCCTGGTCTAGACTGTAAAATCTGAGAGTTAAATGAACACTGTCTCTCCGAGTAGCAGACCTCCAAAAGGGTCCATTTATACCCCAGACCCCACATTGAGAGCCAGCACCCATCCACCCTGTTAACACCATCTATGTTATTAACTGTGCTCTCTCTCTCTCTCTCTCTATCTCTCTCTCTCTCTCCCCGGGGTGGTTTGGGTCCATCCAGATCTTCACGTGCCCAGCCCGTGCGTGGACGTGGCGTGCGAGCACGGCGCGGTGTGCGTGGTGAAGAACGACGAGCCGGTGTGCGAGTGTCCCGAGGCGTGCCCGCAGACGCCCGACCCGGTGTGCGGCAGCAACGGCCACAGCTACAGGAGCCCCTGTGAGATGAGGTCCATGGGCTGCGCCCTGCAGATCTCCATCCACATCCAGCACAAAGGACCATGCGGTGAGATACCTTCACAGTATACAGTCCAGTTCTGTTGGTCTGTTCCAGGCTGACATCTATAGGTACCTTTCAAAGTTTAGCTTAGTGGTACATTTACTCTAGTACTTTAGACATGGCATGTCCAAATCAGGGACACCAGGTTGAAAGTGTACATTTTGCTGCTAATACTAACGCTAACACCTTTACTTGATTTTTCAAGTAAAAGTGAATAACCGTAAAACCTTTACAAATACTGCATTACCATAAGAGTAGGGTTGTCCTGATCACATGATCAGGAGCAAAGAAAACGGGATTTGGACATCTCTAGTATCAATAATTGAATGCCACAGACGAAAAACAGTCCACACTATTGATCCATAATGTATAAATGATAGATAAGGGTTCAGGACAACGAGGCCTTTTCGTGGAGGGGTCAGAATGACATTTGGACTTAGACTGTGGTACTTTATATCCATATCATGATATTAGCCTGGATATTGTGTGTGAGTTTGGATATTGTACTATTGTCGATCATATGGCATAACTTAAGTGTTTTATAAAATATATATATCGGATCGGGGGAAATAGGTATCGGCAGATACTCAAAATCAAATGATTGGAATCGGATCGGGAGCAAAAAGACGTGATCGGGACATCCCTATACTTAAAAGTAAAGGTCATGATACAGCACTTTGTAATGGAGGAGCATTGTATTGGCATTAGCATCGTATTGGTATTTTGCTGAAGAAACTGAACTTCTACCACAGACACACACACACACACACACACACACACACACACACACACACACACACACACACACACACAGGAAGTGTCGAGACCGAGCCAGCAGGCCTAGGAAGCTTCATATACGCTCTCCTCATTAGCGCTATCGTTCACTTGGACGGCGTACAACGAGGAGACGCCTGGTGTTTTTGAAGGCCTGTTTTCCCCGAGTAGCCTGCCGGCTGCTGCTGCAACCCTCACAGGAGGAAGACCAGCTCTCGGATACAAACTCAGCTCATGTGATGGTGGTGGGGGGGGGCTACAAGTGACTGAGCCAGCAAAACACCGACCCACCCCCCCCTCGAGAGGAGGCCAGGCGCTATAGTGCGCCTCTCTCTCTCTCTCTCTCCGACGGCAAATTACATACACCTGGAGGATGGCGCTAGCACGACATGCGGCCGGCCCTGCTATCACATTCAATTAGCGGCAGGCAAATAACGGCAGCTGATTCAGCTCTAATTGAGGGACAGGCGAGGCCAGCCTGCGGAACCTTCCACGTTATTAACCTGTTTAATGCTCCGTCCAAAAGAGACGCCGTTATTCCTCTCCGCTCATTTCTCCTCACCTGTCCGTCCCTCGCGTCCACGTGTTGCGACTAGGCTGCATGTCGCCCCGGGGCCTTGTTGTATTTATTTATTTCATTTTCTTCTCTTTAAAGGGAATGGACCAGCTGTTTCCTGGGGCTATAAATCACGGAGGCGGCGATGGCGAATGTCGTCCTTTATCAGGGGCTCAATGTCCTGATAGCGGGCCTCCGCTTCTTTATCAGCGCCGTGCCCCTCACACCTGGCGCTCTGCTCCGCGCGCCGCCTCATCCGCACGTTGCCACAGACATTCCAAACCAGTGGTCCGGGGCCCCCAGATAATTGAAAAAAATATATAGAAGATTGGGGGGAAAAAGTGTCATTGTGACACTGATTTTAAGAACTTAAAACAAAAACTGCTCCTGGCAGAACGTTCCGTCATATAAGCTTTATTATTGATATCAAACGGGATCGCTGTTTTCTTTTCTTTTTTTTTTGCTTGGCCTTTCCTTCTTCAGCGATCCTAGACCGGTTTTGTGCATGCGCAGTGCCGTTCACTTCTTGTATACAGGCTGACTAATACAGGCTGACTAAAAAGCTGAATAACTCTAAATCTACGGAGCTCTCCATGGTTTGACAAAACGCTGATGTCCGGAGGTCTTTTCTGATTATCCGTGATCCCGATTGGAACATTTGGCGTTTTCTAGAGCACGGATGGCCTCATTTTAGGCCAGATGGGTGGGCCGCGTATGCTTTTTGGCCGCGTATGCTTTTGAGATTTACAAGTGGGGCCCTGATCCAGAAAAGGTTGGGAACTGCTGGCCATGCGTGCCAAAATATGGTGCGATTATGAATTCACAAAATGTGAAAACATATACACAAAAAAGATAGTTTTTGCGAGATTAGCCTGGGTGACAGCCAAAAGAGGAGAAAGCACGCACACACACAAGCTCGCACGCACACACACACACACACAACACACACACACACACACACACACACACACACACACACACACACACACAGACACACACACACACACACACACACACACACACACACACACACACACAGACAACGCGCACACAACACACACACACACACACACACACACACACACACACACACACACACACTACACACACACACACACACACACACACACACATAGACACACACACACGCACACACACACACACACACACACACACACACACACACACACACACACACACACACACACACACACACAGACACACACACACACACACACACACACACACACACACACACACAGACACACACACGCGCACAACACACACACACACACACACACACACACACACACACACGCACACACACACACACACACACACACACACACACACACACACACACACACACACACACACACACACAGTCCTACTTGTAGACAGCTCGGTCCCTAGGAGAGAGAGTGGCCTTGAAAGGGTAAGAGATTGATTCAAGAAAAAGAAAAAAAACAGAAAAATAGGGGAGAAAGTAAAGTAGCTAGTAGGCCATTATGTGCTGCTATACCCTCACAGGGGTGCGTTCTGAACTGTGGTTGGGGTGGTTGGGGTGGGAGAATGAAGTCTGCCTTGAGAAGGACTTAGCACTATACACTTTGTGTTCTGAAGGGGTTGGTTTGTGAACATGCACCCGGCTAAACTACTCCCCAGCCAATGTGTGTGTGACACTTGCACCGCATGCCCGGCGGCGCCATTATCCCATTGGCCCATTTTGACCTGAGATCAGATTCTAAAAATGTCTTCTACATCCTGACAGTTTTCTGAAAAAGCTCAGTCGTTCTTCGATTTTTCAAAAATAGCTAAAGCATAACATAATGCTAACACCAAAAGGGGTTCCCCGCCCAAAATCGGTAGTTCTCGCACCTTTTTTCAAAAATAGCAGATGTACCAGCTCGCAGAGTGGCACAAGGTGACATGCTCTGAGCTTGGTTTATCTGCTATTTTCGAATAGCCAATGCAAAACTCGAATGATGATGACACATATGCTTTCCCGGTTACCACCCACCTCTCTCTCTCTCTCTCTCTCTCTCTCTCTCTCTCTCTCTGCTCCTCCTCACCTTATTTACCTCCATCTCACGCCTCCCCCTCGTTTATTACTTCTCCCTCTGCCCTCCCTCTCTCTGTGTCTCTCTGTGTCTCTCTCTCTCTCTCTCTCTCTCCCTCT
>NC_136807.1:5899564-5928750 GCF_951216825.1 Electrona antarctica | reverse complement strand
AGATGTGCTACTTAGATCTAGCATACTCTTCCATACACATTAGTTAACATTTTGTATTTCTTAAAATAGTTTCTTGTAGCTTCATCATGAATAATTACACCAACGCACATGGATTTTTATAGCAGTTAGGAAAGTTCCAAAATAATCATCTCAAATTGGGGTGAAAACTCTTGGCTTCCGTGATGAACACGTTGAGTCATGCATTCGCCGAGTGGGATTTACAGAAGTGTGAAATCTGTGCTCAATGGCGGCGTGCCGACATCGCAGCTCTGAAGGTATTTTTACACACTTCACTCGATGCCGTCGCTAATTGCTGGCAGACAAAAGACCCTGTGACTCATGTGGCCAATTACAGTTTAACTCTCAGAGTGAGACGTGACTCCCAGAGAAACGAGGCAGAAATCGATACAATAACACATACAGTACAATAGGGGGGTATGCGTGTGACATCATTATCATAGCCGGGAGTTAAGCCATTCTGGGCGGGAACCCCTTTTGGCGTTTTAACTAAGCATTATGTTATGCTTTAGCTATTGAAAAATAGCAGATCTACAAGCTCGTAGCGCGCCACCGAGTGGCGCGCTACGAGCTTGTAGGTCTGCTATTTTTGAAAAATCGAAGAACGACGACAAGAACGACATAGAAACATAGCTTTTTCAGAAAACTGTCAGGATGTAGAAGACATTTTTAGAATCTGATCTCAGGTCAAAATGAGTTAAGCGGAAACGCCTACTAAGTGGGAAAATACTACCTTCTGGCCTTGTACAGCCCATACAGTACATCCACACAGAAAAGTCCTATCAGACTGCATTAAACGACATTAATGGTAGTGGATTATAGCGCCGCTAAGACATTCATTTCAGTCCAACCCTGGAAGGAGCCATATAATTGCCAGAGGGGAGGGGAGGGGGCGTGCTCACACCGGTGTTATCACTTTCCATTAATTTCACGACCGTATAAGGCCATGTTATGAATGGAGCGTCCCTTACGGTTATATGGGAGCGCATTTAAGGTAATGTAACGTGACATCCGGTGTCGTAATGTGGACGTAAGCGTTAAGAGAGACCTTGTGTGTCGCGTGTGTGTGTGTGTGCGTGTGTGCGTGTGTGCGTGTGCGTGTGTGTGTGTGTGTGTGTGTGTTTTTTACTTGAGTAAAAGTACAAAAGTATTGGCATCAAAATGTACTTAAAGTACCAAAAGCTGAAAGTACTCACTATGCAGAATGTCCCATTTCAAGTTTGCAAATGTATAAAAAATAAAAATGTTTAAAGAAAATGGCAGATCTACAAGCTCACAATGCGTCGCGTCGCGACGCATTGTGAGCTTGCAGATCTGCTATTTTCAAATAGCACATCCACAATGTTGTTGTTGTTCTTCCCTCCGTGCAGACGAGGCGTGCGCCAACTGCTCCTTCGGGGCGATCTGCGACGCCCAGACGGGCCAGTGCGTGTGTCCGTCGGAGTGCGTGGACTCCCACCAGCCCGTGTGCGGCAGCGACGGCGCCACGTACGACAGCGAGTGCACGTTGCACGTGCGCGCCTGCAAGGAGCAGGTGGACCTGCGCGTGGTCAGCCAGGGAGAATGCCGTGAGTGTGACCGACGCCCCCTCTCTCCTTCCACCAATCACAGCCCATATGGCCGTGACTTGTAGTGTGATTTAACCCATTTTGGCCTGAGATCAGATTCTAAAAATGTCTTCTACATCCTGACAGTTTTCTGAAAAAGCTATGTTTCTATGTCAGTCGTTCTTCGATTTTTCAAAAATAAAAAAAGCATAACATAATGCTAACACCAAAAGGGGTTCCCGCCCAGAATGGGTACACATCCAAAATAGCTTTCTACATTTTTTCGCTGTATATTGTTTTCAAAAGTAAAATTTGAACTTTTTCAAATTGTTAAATTTGTTCCTAAAGAAACAGTGTGGGCTCGAGTAGCTCGCTAAGTAACTGTGACCTCAGTGGTGCCGAACCCACTATTAAGTATTTGATGATGATGACGTATGATGATGATGTCTTAAGCCCTAAACACACCAAAGGGTCACCATGCAACTCCTTGGGTCCAAACGGTTGCAAGGAGTTAAGGCTAAAACCGTCTCGACCCTTTGGTGTGGTTTTGGGCCATTGAATTCCATGCGTTGAATCACTAGGGTCAACGTGGGTCAACGTGCAACAAGACATATCACACCGCAGGGACAACGCTAAAACCGTCTTGACCCTTTGGTGTGGTTAGGGCTTTACACTTTGTCTACATTTGACATTGTGACGTCTACATTTTGACTTTTCCCCCCAAAACTGCTATTTTCTCAAATTCTGTCTTGTCTGCTCCTCTGTGCCAACAGGGACGTGTGGCAGCGTGGTGTGCGCCTGGGGCGCCCTCTGCGTGGGCAACAAGTGCGAGTGCCCGCCGTGCCAGCTCCAGGCCTTCTCGCTCGTGTGCGGCAGCGACGGCGTCACCTACGACAACGTGTGCGAGCTCCGCACCGCCTCTTGCGTCATGAAGAAGAACATCGAGGCGGTCAAGCCCGGCAGCTGTGATGAAGGTAAGGGAAATGGACTTTGAAAGTGGCGTAATTACTTTAGCCAATCAGCCATTGAAGGTGGTGTAATTATCTCCACCCATCTGTGACGTTTCACATTGAGTAGCGGTCCCTGGGAGTCCCCCTCGGGTCATCAACACATTCTGTACAGGTTCAGGTTAACCCTTTAAAACCGGGAAAGCGTCTGGGTCATTGATTTCATTTTATATATAGCAACAGAAGTTTATTTTTATTTGTAAACATTTTTGAAGAATCTTGAAACATTCAATTTTTAACACAAATCTTCTTCTCTGGGGGTCCCTGGTGGGGGTCCCATGGTGGGGGTCCCTGGTGGGGGTCCCATGGTGGGGGTCCCATGGTGGGGGTCCCTGGTGGGGGTCCCATGGTGGGGGTCCCTGGTGGGGGTCCCTGGTGGGGGTCCCTGGTGGGGGTCCCATGGTGGGGGTCCCTGGTGGGGGTCCGCGGCCAAATGCATATCATTTTGGTGGTCCTTCCTTGGCACGAAAAAGGTTGAAAACTACAGACTTTGTTGCATTTGTAGAATCGGCCTCAGGTCTTAATGGGATTCAAACACAATGTCGTCGTCGTTGTCCTCGCTCCTTTTCTTTTCTTTTCTTTTTCGTTTTTTTTCGGGGCTTTCATGCCTTCATTGATAGGACCGTAGACTGACTGGGTAGAGAGATGGACACAGTGACACGCAGCAAAGGTCCTCGGGATTTCAATCAAACCAGTACGTCCAAAAACCAGGACTTTTCAGGAAATGGAACGATGTAGTGATAAAAACGTAGTGAAAATAGCAGATCTACAAGCTCACAGTGCGTCGCAACGTGACACACTGTGAGCTTGTATATCTGCTATTTTTTGCTTTTGCTTGACACTCTTGCACAGTATGATGAAGTAGGGCATTATTTATCACCGGAAAAACATAAAACGATATAATATGGAGTATAAGGTTTCTCCCCCGACAGCGGCCACTTTGAAGTGCAAAAGCCAGTTTAATCTCCACGCCTGAAGCTCCTGCATTATTGTTCTTTATCCCTCATTTGGAAATAAACGAGGCCCAAATTGGCCCCGTTGGGTCTACGCTGATCAGCGGCGACAGGCTGAAGTGGAGCGTTCCACAACGCCGTCCCGCCGGGAGCAACGTGTCACCCTTCTGTTGTCACGCCAACTGCCCCGCACGCACGCACGCACGCACGCACGCACGCACGCACGCACGCACGCAACGCACGCACGTCAGTGACTGCCGTCATACCTTTACAAGGCGTGAAGGCGAACAGATTACACCTGCCAGGGCCTTTGAGTCCATTTTATACTTATAGTTATACTTCGCTGCACGCCGAAAATAGCCACGCCAATCTCACAAACACGTGGCGTGAGCGAGCATGTAGCTTTTGCTATTTTAACCCATTTTGGGCGGGAACCCCTTTTGGTGTTTTAAACATTATGTTATAATTTAGCTATTGAAAAATAGCAGATCTACAAGCTCATAGCGCGCCACCGAGTGGCGCGCTATGAGCTTGTAGGTCTGCTATTTTTGAAAAATCATGAACATGTGGTGCAAAGCTTTGAATATATACTCTTTCAGAGCGAACGTTTTTAACTCAAATCTTAGCTTCTGGGAGGTGGTCCCTGAAACAACACATTTTCAGATGGGGGTCAGCGGCCAATTTCATATATTTTTGGGGGTCCTTGACATGAAATATTGAGAACCACTGATATAGAAACATGACGTTTTTTTAAAATGTCGACGTCAGGCCTAAATGCGTTAAAAGGTGTTAAGAAGGAGAATAGATAGAAGTAGATGAAGGAGAAAGAATGAAGGACAAGAGAGAGGGGGGAGATGTGTGTGAGCCAGTGCTGAGTCATCTGACTGTTTGTTTTGTATCCTTATTGCAGTCTGGCTGCACGGCGTGTTGTTCCACATCGACTCAACGGTCCATTTAACACCGTTTCATTGACTCAGACGACTGGCCCTTTTTGTATCTGGAGCATGAAGAAATGTGCCACTGTATGCTCACAGGAGCGCATGCAGTTTGTATGACTATACTTGTGAGGACATCAACGCTTTAGAACGCTGCGGTCTTTATGAATGACATTTTGACTGTTTTCTGCATTTTTAACCCTATAACCAAACTATCTGAACTTGAAGGTCATGTGCTGCGACGCATTGTGAGCTTGTAGATCGGATATTGTGGATGTGTGACACCGACGTGAAACTAAGTATGAATTCCAACCACAAACACAACATCTAAATGCTTAACCCTATAATTACTTAACCCATTTAGGCCTTAAACATTTTTTCAATAGCTAAAGTATAACAATGCTTTAAAACACCAAAAGGGGTCCCCGCCCAAAAGTCTTGTGAAGACTAGGACAATTGTCCCCACAATGTTTGAATTTTTTATTTAAAATAAAAAATTCTCAAATTCTAGTATACTAGTATAGGGACATTTTGGCCCTCAGAAGTATAGAAATACAACTACACACACACGCGTGCACACGCATGCACACACGCGTGCACACGCATGCACACACGTTCGCACACGCATGCACGCACGTTCGCACTTCATATAATCGTGTGGCAGCAGGGCGAAGATGTTCTCTTCTTCTGTTCCCAAGGGCATTTTTATGCTTCTGATGCCTGGTGATTTTTTTATTTTTTCTCTTTTTGCATTTTCTTCTCTCTCTATCTCTCTCTCTCCATCTCTCCCTCTCTCTCTCTCTCTGAACATGCCCTTTCTCCCCCGTCCCCTGCTCATTTTAAATCACAGAAAGCCATCAGGCTTTACACAATAGAATCTTTTTCTCTGTCCCCATGGCTTGTCTCTCATATTCTGTTCATCAAAAATCGTGCCCGATGACAAAGGGAGCGCCATCACTTTCTGCCGAGCGGGAGGGAGATGGGATGGTCTGCGATCAATGAATCTCACCCCGGGGGGGGGGGGGGCTGTCCTCTTCTCCTCTCCTGTGAGCGTGTCCCTGAATGTGACCCGGACCCTCCACAGGGGGTTCGGCCATGGTTCTTGTGAACAGATGAGAAACTGGACCTGCTGGGGCTGCTGCTGCGCACATAGAAATCTATGTCGTTGACTGCAGCTGACATTTTCTGTAGCTTTTTTTCTTTTTTTTTCCTTTTGGAAAAGATAAGAAGGACTTTCCTATCTCTCTCCGCCTCTGCCTTAATGGATGCACACGACAGGATAGTGTTTCGATGGCGATTTGGCAAAAGCGGCAGTTTATATTGGATAATACAGCAATTCGTCATGAAAAATAAGCCCTGCGATTCTGCTTGCTAGCTCTATCATAGACAGCAGTGAAAGTCTATATCAGCACGGCCTACAGTACCCCCGTGCCATACCTCATATCTAACCCATTCTGACCTGAGATCAGATTCTAACGGCCTACAGTACCCCCGTGCCATACCTCATATCTAACCCATTCTGACCTGAGATCAGATTCTAAAAATGTCTTCTACATCCTGACAGTTTTCTGATAAAGCTATGTTTCTATGTCAGTCGTTCTTCGATTTTTCAAAAATAGCAGACCTACAAGCTCGTAGCGCGCCACCGAGTGGCGCGCGACGAGCTTGTAGGTCTGCTATTTTTGAAAAATCGAAAAGCGCGCCACTCGGTGGCGCGCTATGAGCTTGTAGATCTGCTATTTTTCAATAGCTAAAGCATGACATGATGCTAAAACCAAAAGGGGTTCCCGCCCAGAATGGGCTAAGATAAGGCCAGCGCGGGGACGAGTGATTTATTCGTTTATGTAGACCTGACTTAACCCATCTAGGCCTGACGTCGAAATTTAAAAAAAATGTCTTCTAAATCCTGACAGTTTTCTTGAAATACCTCATGTTTCTATATCAGTGGTGCTCAATATTTCATGTCAAGCACCCCAAACATTACATATAATTGGCCGCCGACCCCCATCTGAAAATATGTTGTTCCAGGAACCCCTCAGAAGCAAAGATTAGTTAAAAAAAAAGTTCGCTCTGAAAGAATATATATTCAAAGATTTGCACCACATTTTTGCGATTTTTCAAAAATAGCAGACCTACGAGCTCGTAGCGCGGCACTCGGTGCCGCGCTACGAGCTTGTAGATCTGCTATTTTTCAATAGCTAAAGTATAACCTAATGCTTAGTTAAAACACCAAAAGGGGTTCCCGTCCAAAATGGCTTAAAAAACACACTCATTAGTCATGCGGCGGGCGGGGGGGAGGGCGGATGAGGGGGCAGGGCGAAAAAATGGAAGTTGGTTTCGCCCGCCTTTTATTTAGCGGTAATGAAAAATGACACTGTTCCCACCGCCGGGCCGCACGGGGAAATTTATCACCTGTTTAATTTCACACTCGGGTAGGCCTGGCCTCAGCACCCTTTTTTTTTGTTGCGACACTGACAAAGTGGCGTCTGAGAGCAGTGCATCACCTAGGGGGGCCCGGGCCCCTCTTTTTTTAATTGAATACACATTTAATAAACAGGATTACGAGTGCAGCAGCTGCAGCAGCACACACACAGTGACGCCGCGGATCACACTCCCCCACCACGTTTCACCCCCCGCACATATCACGGAGGAGGATCACACTTAGAGGGTGCTGGGAAGTGGGTGGGGGGTGACGGGGGGGTGGGGGGGCAGCCGAGTGGCTTCCTGCTGTGGCAAAGGACTCATCGCAATGAAATGAGTAGGTGGTTTTCTTTTTTTAACCGCTAGCCTGTCATTGCCACTATCTCTCCTTTCCTGCCACGGACATCAAGCGATCTACAAGCTCACACACAGCGCGTCACATGGGGACATGGCGCACTGTTGAGCTTGTGTAGATCGCCTATTTTCGGATGTGCGGCTACCGGTGCACGACTAAGTGAAAAATCCATAGTCCCCACTCCTCCCTGCCTTCCTCCTCCCCTCCGTCTGGGGCCGCGCCGCGACGCTCAATCCTTCTTTATCTCGCGGGAGAGTTTATCCCATTTTGGGCGGGAACCCCTTTTGGTGTTGGCATTATGTTATGCTTTAGCTATTGAAAAATAGCAGATCTACAAGCTCATAGCGCGCCACCGAGTGGCGCGCTATGAGCTTGTAGGTCTGCTATTTTACTAAAAAATCGAAGAACGACTGACATAGAAAGATAGCTTTTTCAGAAAACTGTCAGGATGTAGAAGACATTTTTAGAATCTGATCTCAGGTCAGAATGGGTTATTTGGGGCTAACGTGCTGTCACATCCTTCAGAGGCGGGCCCAGTCTGAGAGCGGCTGACAAATGGGGCCGAAAACAAACACAAAGAGCTCCGTCGTGCACCCGAGCTCCATCTCCACTGTTGCTTTTCAGGTGGGTGGGGGGGGGGGGGGGGTGGGGGGGGTGGAGCAGCAATATGTCCTGGATGACATTCGCTCAGGTCACGGTGTTTTTGTGAGTCGTGGCGGCTCTCTCTCCCTCCCTGCCGACAACGCCATTCCTCCAGAAGGAACCGATATTGATGATGTAAACGCCTGTCTTGATCTGCTGTCTCCCGGCAGCAGCCGGTCTCCACCTCAGAATGTCACGCTCATCATGTACTCTATTATATCCGCTCATTCTTTCCCTCCTTTCTTTTCTTTTCCTTTCCTTTCTCCCTGCGCCATTTTACATTGTCGCTGTCGGGGTGGAAACCTTGTATGTCCAACGCGGTTACTTTTCGGGAAATGCAAAAAAAAGAAAAAAAGAAAAGATGGATGGATTCATAATTAAGTCACAAGCAATTATAAAACCCACTGACACACTTAACCACTTTCACTTGTTGTCAAATGTGACCAGATTTGACTGAGAGACTGCCATCGCGCAAATTCCAGCTTTTCACCAGAGGACTTTTTTTTTTTAATGAGTTAATAGCACAGGCAGACTCTTCACATACTATAGCATGTCTGAAATAAGTGTCAGAGCTGAAATCGACATGTAAATATGAAATAAATGCTTAAACATGTAGCTAGGTGTAATGTTAGAGACCACAAAAGTGAACCTTTCAAGCCTGTTTTCTCAACTCGCTGTTTTCTGCAAGACATTACTCTATAAGCCATATCTCCAAAACTAGTGGGCCAAACTGAACAACCAATATGTCAATTTGAAGCTATGATTCCCTGCTTTCATATGACACGAAGAAACGAAAATTCAAAAGAATCCAATGGCAGTCCCTCAGTCAAATTTAGTCACAAATGTTTTACATACAGTATTATAGCAAAAGCAGTAGATGTACAGCACGAGCGCACAGTGTTTCATGATGTAACGGGTTGTGAGGTAGCAGACACTTTCTCTACCTTTCATGATGTAACGGGTTGTGAGGTAGCAGACACTTTCTCTACCTTTCACGATGTAACGGGTTGTGAGGTAGCAGACACTTTCTCTACCTTTCATGATGTAACGGGTTGTGAGGTAGCAGACACTTTCTCTACCTTTCACGATGTAACGGGTTGTGAGGTAGCAGACACTTTCTCTACCTTTCATGATGTAACGGGTTGTGAGGTAGCAGACACTTTATCTACCTTTCATGATGTAACGGGTTGTGAGGTAGCAGACACTTTCTCTACCTTTCATGATGTAACGGGTTGTGAGGTAGCAGACACTTTCTCTACCTTTCATGATGTAACGGGTTGTGAGGTAGCAGACACTTTCTCTACCTTTCATGATGTAACGGGTTGTGAGGTAGCAGACACTTTCTCTACCTTTCATGATGTAACGGGTTGTGAGGTAGCAGACACTTTCTCTACCTTTCATGATGTAACGGGTTGTGAGGTAGCAGACACTTTCTCTACCTTTCATGATGTAACGGGTTGTGAGGTAGCAGACACTTTCTCTACCTTCCACGATGTAACGGGTTGTGAGGTAGCAGACACTTTCTCTACCTTTCATGATGTAACGGGTTGTGAGGTAGCAGACACTTTCTCTACCTTTCATGATGTAACGGGTTGTGAGGTAGCAGACACTTTCTCTACCTTTCATGATGTAACGGGTTGTGAGGTAGCAGACACTTTATCTACCTTTCATGATGTAACGGGTTGTGAGGTAGCAGACACTTTCTCTACCTTTCATGATGTAACGGGTTGTGAGGTAGCAGACACTTTCTCTACCTTTCATGATGTAACGGGTTGTGAGGTAGCAGACACTTTCTCTACCTTTCATGATGTAACGGGTTGTGAGGTAGCAGACACTTTCTCTACCTTCCACGATGTAACGGGTTGTGAGGTAGCAGACACTTTCTCTACCTTTCATGATGTAACGGGTTGTGAGGTAGCAGACACTTTCTCTACCTTTCATGATGTAACGGGTTGTGAGGTAGCAGACACTTTCTCTACCTTTCATGATGTAACGGGTTGTGAGGTAGCAGACACTTTCTCTACCTTTCATGATGTAACGGGTTGTGAGGTAGCAGACACTTTCTCTACCTTTCATGATGTAACGGGTTGTGAGGTAGCAGACACTTTCTCTACCTTTCATGATGTAACGGGTTGTGAGGTAGCAGACACTTTCTCTACCTTTCATGATGTAACGGGTTGTGAGGTAGCAGACACTTTCTCTACCTTTCATGATGTAACGGGTTGTGAGGTAGCAGACACTTTCTCTACCTTTCATGATGTAACGGGTTGTGAGGTAGCAGACACTTTCTCTACCTTTCATGATGTAACGGGTTGTGAGGTAGCAGACACTTTCTCTACCTTCCACGATGTAACGGGTTGTGAGGTAGCAGACACTTTCTCTACCTTTCATGATGTAACGGGTTGTGAGGTAGCAGACACTTTATCTACCTTTCATGATGTAACGGGTTGTGAGGTAGCAGACACTTTCTCTACCTTTCATGATGTAACGGGTTGTGAGGTAGCAGACACTTTCTCTACCTTTCATGATGTAACGGGTTGTGAGGTAGCAGACACTTTCTCTACCTTTCATGATGTAACGGGTTGTGAGGTAGCAGACACTTTCTCTACCTTTCATGATGTAACGGGTTGTGAGGTAGCAGACACTTTCTCTACCTTTCACGATGTAACGGGTTGTGAGGTAGCAGACACTTTCTCTACCTTTCACGATGTAACGGGTTGTGAGGTAGCAGACACTTTCTCTACCTTTCACGATGTAACGGGTTGTGAGGTAGCAGACACTTTCTCTACCTTTCACGATGTAACGGGTTGTGGGGTAGCAGACACTTTCTCTACCTTTCATGATGTAACGGGTTGTGAGGTAGCAGACACTTTCTCTACCTTTCACGATGTAACGGGTTGTGGGGTAGCAGACACTTTCTCTACCTTTCATGATGTAACGGGTTGTGAGGTAGCAGACACTTTCTCTACCTTTCATGATGTAACGGGTTGTGAGGTAGCAGACACTTTCTCTACCTTTCATGATGTAACGGGTTGTGAGGTAGCAGACACTTTCTCTACCTTTCATGATGTAACGGGTTGTGAGGTAGCAGACACTTTCTCTACCTTTCATGATGTAACGGGTTGTGAGGTAGCAGACACTTTCTCTACCTTTCATGATGTAACGGGTTGTGAGGTAGCAGACACTTTCTCTACCTTTCATGATGTAACGGGTTGTGAGGTAGCAGACACTTTCTCTACCTTTCACGATGTAACAGGCTGTGAGGTAGCAGACACTTTCTCTACCTTTCATGATGTAACGGGTTGTGAGGTAGCAGACACTTTCTCTACCTTTCATGATGTAACGGGTTGTGAGGTAGCAGACACTTTCTCTACCTTTCACGATGTAACAGGCTGTGAGGTAGCAGACACTTTCTCTACCTTTCATGATGTAACGGGTTGTGAGGTAGCAGACACTTTCTCTACCTTTCATGATGTAACGGGTTGTGAGGTAGCAGACACTTTCTCTACCTTTCACGATGTAACAGGCTGTGAGGTAGCAGACACTTTCTCTACCTTTCACGATGTAACAGGTTGTGGGGTAGCAGACACTTTCTCTACCTTTCACGATGTAACGGGTTGTGAGGTAGCAGACACTTTCTCTACCTTTCATGATGTAACGGGTTGTGAGGTAGCAGACACTTTCTCTACCTTTCATGATGTAACGGGTTGTGAGGTAGCAGACACTTTCTCTACCTTTCATGATGTAACGGGTTGTGAGGTAGCAGACACTTTCTCTACCTTTCATGATGTAACGGGTTGTGAGGTAGCAGACACTTTCTCTACCTTTCACGATGTAACGGGTTGTGAGGTAGCAGACACTTTCTCTACCTTTCATGATGTAACGGGTTGTGAGGTAGCAGACACTTTATCTACCTTTCATGATGTAACGGGTTGTGAGGTAGCAGACACTTTCTCTACCTTTCATGATGTAACGGGTTGTGAGGTAGCAGACACTTTCTCTACCTTTCATGATGTAACGGGTTGTGAGGTAGCAGACACTTTCTCTACCTTTCATGATGTAACGGGTTGTGAGGTAGCAGACACTTTCTCTACCTTTCATGATGTAACGGGTTGTGAGGTAGCAGACACTTTCTCTACCTTTCATGATGTAACGGGTTGTGAGGTAGCAGACACTTTCTCTACCTTTCACGATGTAACGGGTTGTGAGGTAGCAGACACTTTCTCTACCTTTCATGATGTAACGGGTTGTGAGGTAGCAGACACTTTCTCTACCTTTCACGATGTAACGGGTTGTGAGGTAGCAGACACTTTCTCTACCTTTCATGATGTAACGGGTTGTGAGGTAGCAGACACTTTCTCTACCTTTCATGATGTAACGGGTTGTGAGGTAGCAGACACTTTCTCTACCTTTCACGATGTAACAGGCTGTGAGGTAGCAGACACTTTCTCTACCTTTCATGATGTAACGGGTTGTGAGGTAGCAGACACTTTCTCTACCTTTCACGATGTAACAGGCTGTGAGGTAGCAGACACTTTCTCTACCTTTCACGATGTAACAGGTTGTGGGGTAGCAGACACTTTCTCTACCTTTCATGATGTAACGGGTTGTGAGGTAGCAGACACTTTCTCTACCTTTCACGATGTAACGGGTTGTGAGGTAGCAGACACTTTCTCTACCTTTCATGATGTAACGGGTTGTGAGGTAGCAGACACTTTCTCTACCTTTCATGATGTAACGGGTTGTGAGGTAGCAGACACTTTCTCTACCTTTCATGATGTAACGGGTTGTGAGGTAGCAGACACTTTCTCTACCTTTCACGATGTAACGGGTTGTGAGGTAGCAGACACTTTCTCTACCTTTCATGATGTAACGGGTTGTGAGGTAGCAGACACTTTCTCTACCTTTCACGATGTAACAGGTTGTGGGGTAGCAGACACTTTCTCTACCTTTCACGATGTAACAGGCTGTGAGGTAGCAGACACTTTCTCTACCTTTCCCTGACACTGTCATACAACATAGTTGTAGGGGATTAATGCACAAAAAAAAAAGTAAAATGTTGAAACATGGAGATACAAGGATTCTGCCCGACAGCCAAGCTATATTCCTTTCCTCCCAGTGCCAATCCTTTACACACGCAAAAAAACAACATCCTTTATTCCACCTCTTGCTTCCGCTGTCAGTTGCTTGTAATACTTTTTTTCCCTTATCTCCACAATTTCTTTTGCCGTCATTTCGGTGCAGCTAGTCCTCCTTTCTCCTCTCTCTCCCCCGCCGCTGAATTCCCTCTTGTTAATGGAGTTCCCTCGGCTAAATAGAGCGAGGGTTTCTGACATGATTGAGTAAAAGGGAAGCGGACGGGCGGGGTGGGGGGGAGAAGAGCTGATGCAGCCATCTTAGCTGGGGAGGATGTGCTAATTGAAAGGTTCATGCTAGGCGAGCGCAGGGCCACGGGAACATCAAAGCGTAGCGGCTAATTGGGACCACCCTCTTCACCCTTCACTTGTATTTATTCCATTTCTAATGTCTTACCTCCTTCATTGTATTTCATCTCGTCTTCCGTAAGCCGGGGCCTGAGAAGGCACGGTTCTCTTTTCTCTTCCATTGTGTGCCGGCATAAATGGATTTCGGTGACCGGCCAGTCGTGCAAGAAGTAATAAGTAGCGATGCCACAATGTAGAAATGTTCTCAAGGACGAAATAAAACACGGCTTTGTATTCAACATTATTCTGTATTCAAAAGTGTTGACATCAACTTAAATTTGCTCAAGCTTTAACTCAAGCTTGTAGATCGGCTATTTTCAAAGTATAAAATAGCCTTTAAGTTGTTTATGTATGTATGTCTATAATAATAATAATTTAAATGAAAAGTCAACAATTTTACTTAAAGGACCACTTCACCACTTTTCAACATCTCTTCATATAATTGGTCCTCACTAATGTTCATGATAAAACACCACCATTTTTTCCTACTCAGTCTGTGTCTCATAGGAGGGCTTTGGGCAGTCCGGACACCCGTCCACCAGTGACATCATCATTAGGCAGATTTCTTTTTAAACAAGATTTGTTTTTAAATATATTTAGATTTTTATTATCGTGAGAACGATGGCTTCAACTTTTGCATTGCAACTTTTCAGGAAAAGAAAGCCTGCCGTTTCTATTAGCTTGGATTCACCATCGATGATGTCACTGGTGGACGGGTTTCTGAACTGCCCACAGCCCTCCTATGAGACACAGACTGAGTAGGAAAAAATGGTGGTATTTTATCATGAACATTAGTGAGGACCAATTATAGGAAGAGAAGTTGAAAAGTGGTGAAGTGGTCCTTTAAGTGCAGTACTGGAGTACCACTGCCAACAGTTCTCCTTATTTATTTCATTCCGGGAGGTCCGGGGGGTCCAGCTGCCTTGCCAGCCTCAGCCAGGCTCCTTCTGACCTCTGTCATGGATTAAATCAGCTAGCTGTAATACAGCCAGTGGTAGAGACGCCATTATGCCAAAGATTAGTCCAAAAACAAAGCGTTATGTCCTACACATTGTACAATGTTTCACAATCGATGAGCGTCTACCGTCTATGATGGTAAAATCTGACCTGAGTGGATTCAGGTCAGCATCGAGTGCGGCTAAACAGTAAAACAGAGCGAGCCGCTAACGAGACTTGATGTTTGTGGGCGACGTGTGCGCTCTCCTTAGTGTGCGTGGCTTATGAATCTCTAGCCGGGCCGCGCCGCTTAACCCATTTTGGGCGGGAACCCCTTTTGGTGTTAGCATTATGTTATGCTTTAGCTATTGAAAAATAGCAGATCTACAAGCTCATAGCGCGCCACCGAGTGGCGCGCTACGAGCTTGTAGGTCTGCTATTTTTGAAAAATCGAAGAACAACTGACATAGAAACATAGCTTTTTCAGAAAACTGTCATTTTCAAACAGACATTTTTAGTATCTGATCTTAGGTCAAAATGGGTTAATTTGCTCAAGTACAATTTTTACGTACTTTTACTTTACTAGACTATTTCCACTTTTTATGCTTCTCTACATCTCACAGACCAATATTGTATTTTTTTAAATGAAAAAAAATTCAGCCTTATTTTATACTTTATCTATTTGAAAATAGCATACTGTATATGTACAAACTCACTTCATTATTTTACTCATCAAAAATATTTATACAGCACTTTCACTTTCAGATCAGATTCTAAAAATGTCTTCTACATCCTGACAGTTTTCTGAAAAAGCTATGTTTCTATGTCAGTGGTCAGTCATTTTTCAAAAATAGCAGACCTACAAGTTCATAGCGCGCCACTCGGTGGCGCGCTATGAGCTTGTAGATCTGCTATTTTTCAATAGCTAAAGCATAACATAATGCTAACACCAAAAGGGGTTCCCGCCCCAAAATGGGTTAAAATAAAAAAAATCTTCCTTATTTTATACTTCTATCTATTTGAAAATAGCATACTGTATGTACAAACTCACTTTACTCATCAAAAATATTTATACAGCACTTCCAAATACAGTATTTCCTATTTTACTGCCCTGCTACTTTTACTTAAGTAAAGCAAATCTGAGCACCACTTGTCAATGTCATCGCGGGTCCCTCCCCCCAGATGAAGTGAACGGCCTTCCACTACAGTGTAGTGACCACTCAAAGCTGTCAGAGCCCATTGTGGATGCGCCATATCATCAGAGCTCACGGACGCAGCTCCGCGGCCCGCCCGCCCGCCCGCCCGCCCCCGTCCCTCCCTCCCTCCCTCCCTCCCTCCCCCCCCTGTGCGACCTGTCCCATAATCCACTTAAGAAGATGGGTTATGCTAAGTGGCACTTCCAACCCGCCACACCATCGATTTGCCCATTAGGGCCAAGCGGGGGTTTTGCACAATGGCAGCCGCAGTCAATACAGATGAGGCCGAGTTCTGAGGCGGCTCAAAAAGACGACCCGTCCCTCACACAGTGAAATACAGAATGGTAGTTTAACCCATTTTGGGCGGGAACCCCTTTTGGTGTTAGCATTATGTTATGCTTTATAGCTATTGAAAAATAGCAGATCTACAAGCTCGTAGCGCGCCACCGAGTGGCACGCACGCACGCACGCACGCACGCACGCACACACGCACGCACGCACGCACGCACGCACGCACGCACGCACGCACGCACGCACGCACGCACGCACGCACGCACGCACGCACGCACGCACTCACGCACGCACGCACGCACTCACGCACACACACACACACACACACACACACACACACACACACACACACACACACTATCATCCTCAGGAGGTTTGCAGGTGAATCTGCAGCATCCAAAAGCAGGATCCTCCTCTCCGCTCTCCTCTCATAGCCTCAGCCAGTCAGCCTCCTTTATTTGACACTTATAAAGGAAACCCACCATCGTAAAGCACTTTGTGCTATTTCATTCTGGGGGGTCCAGCTGCCTCGCCAGCCTCAGCCAGGCTCCTCATGACCTCTGTCATGGGTTAAATCAGCTAGCTGTAATACAGTCAGTGGTAGAGACGCCATTATGCCAAAGATTAGTCCAAAAACAAAGCACTGTGTTCTACAGTACACAATGTTTCACAATCGATGAGCGGCTATGATGGTAAAATTTGACCTGAGTGGATTCAGGTCAGCATCGAGTGCGGCTAAACAGGAAAACAGAGCGAGCCGCTAACGAGACTTGATGTTTGTGGGCGACGTGGGCGCTATCCTTAGTGTGCGTGGCTTATGAATCTCTAGCCGGGCCGCGCCGCTCGATGCCAGTGCAGTGGAGATATCGAAGTTATATCGAAGTTGATAATACAGGTAGAACCGTATACAAAAAGGTATCTTTCCTTCAAGTTGTACTGCTTGACTCCCAAAGGTGTATAAGTTGCAGACTTTAAAAGAAAAAAGGAATCCAAGGCACTCCGTCTTTGGTGAAAAAAGATTCAAATAATGTATTGATGAGCAAGGCAAATAAATAACAGGACCTACGCGTTTCGACCAAAAGGTCTTCGTCAGGATCTGTTATAGACATACCTGTATATATAGCAGGGGGCATGCTCCCCTTGGACCTCCTGGAATCCCCTCAAAGACCCCTTAGGGGGTCCCTGGATCCCACGTTGATAACCAGTGCTGTACTGGACTATGTAGGGTGACCAGATGTCCCTCTTTAGTCTTTGCGTGGGACAGTCCCTCATTTCCAAGACTTTTCAGGCATCCCACAAATTGAGACCCTGTCCCACATTGTGACTGGCAGGCAAATACCCCAATAGTTTAGTCCCCCAATAGTTGGCCTTCTGTTGTAAAGCTCTCTCATTGTCTCTTCCTGCAAGATGTGTTTTTAAGCCTGTTAAAATAGCATACAAATATGCACTCAAGTAGTAAGTTGCTAACCCGGTACTCCAGTATCGCTTGTGTGGGACAAGTGGGATGGAGGGACGGGGTCCCCCCCCATCCCACTTGTCCCACACAAGCGATACTTCTGTCCCTCAAATGAACAGTTTGGATCTGGTCACCCTAGGACTATGCCTCTGGTGTATGAGGGTTTAAAGAGCGTAAATAGAAGACTAAAGCAATAAGACGTTTCCTATTTTTTTTTATGGTGGACATAAACTTGCTCTAACACTAGCCATAACAGTAATATACATAATAGGCTGGGAACCCTGTGATATCACAAAGGGAAGATGATAAGGTTGTGAAATAGACTAGTAAAATGTAGACGCCAGACTCTTACAAAGCAGATATTTAATTGGGACGTTACCCAGAATCATCCTTGTGCGAAGGAGATAGCACTTATACTTTCAGAGGCTGGGACCTAGTTATATACATTTAGAAATAAACTATAATTATAATGTTAATCAAATTAAGAGCAAGTTGCTTTCTAATTTGAAAGGAGGAAGTGGGCTAGTGATAAGTAATAGTAATAATAATGACCAAACTCAGAACCTGCTGTAAAGCTACAATCTGGAACTTATTTTAAGACATTACTTTAAGCAGTTAACACATTCTGGGCAGGAACCCCTTTTGGTGTTTTAAATGTTATAATTTAGCTATTGAAAAATAGCAGATCTACAAGCTCATAGTGCGGCACTACAAACTTGTAAATATCTTCTTGAAAATGTGGCGCAAATATTTGAATATATATTCTCTCAGAGCGAACGTTTTTAACTCAAATATTTGCTTCCAGGGGGTCCCTGGAACTACATATTTTCAGATGGGGGTCCGTGGCCAAATACAGATAATTCTGGGGGTCCTTGACATGAAAAAGGTTGAGCACCGCTGACATTTTGTAGGACATTTTGTAGAATCGAGCTCAGGTCTAAATGGGTTAATATATAAGTAGTACATCTGCTGTGATTGGAGGTGCTCACCCTACTCTTCCACTGCAAATGTTGCTCCCTGGTTTCGCCTAGTGCTGCCTGAAGCTCATGATGCGGTTTGCACAGCACATGGCAACGGGCATACACTATTCAATCCCTAAAGAAAATAGGTTATGTACGTTATGTCATTTAAAACATACTGACCATTCTATCTGATCTGACAATTAATTTGTTTATTAAGCATATATCCCTTGATTTGATTTCTCTTGTTTATGGACGAAGACTTGAATTTTTGTTTTTTCGAGAAATGTAGGCTACTGGATGTGACAGCTCAATATATCTGCAGAGCATGGATACAAGAGGAAATGCTTTTTATTTACAGTTTGAGTCAGTATGTATTGGATTGTCTCCTGGATTGATATTTATGATTCCAATCTTGTTGTACCCAGACAGTACTATGCTTACTCGCAGTGTATATGAATATAAATTGTGTTTGATAAATGTGTACACAGTAAGATCATAAGAGTGTTGACTGAGTGTACACATTTTGGGTCCTTTTGGGTGAATTTGTTCACTGTCAGACTTCATTAACCCATTTTGGGTGGGAACCCCTTTTTGGTGTTTTAAAGCATTATGTTATACCATTGAGAAATAGCAGATCTACAAGCTCGCACCGAGTGCCGCGCTACGAGCTTGTAGGTTTACTATTTTTTTTTAATCGTGAAAATGTGGCGGAAACCTTTGAATATTCTTTCAGAGCGAACATTTTTAACTCAAATCTTTGCTTCTGGGGGGGGGGTCCCTGGGACAACATATTTTCAGATGGGGGTCGGCGGCCAATTACATATATTTTTGGGGATCCTTGACATGAAATATTGAGCACCACTGATACAGAAACATGAGGTATTTCAGAAAACTGTCTGGACTTAATTTTGACGTCAGGCCTAAATGGGTTAAATCACTCATGCTGTTCCAGTGTATTAGAGTTAGCTGGGTACGGGGAAACGGGCATGACACTTCAATAAAATGCAATCAATCAATCTGTCTCAGGATGGAGTTGTTTTTCATGAGCAGTGCAAGGTCAACCTGAGATACGTCCCGCTCTCGCTCACGTCCATCTGGGGAAGTGCACCGTTTTAAAGCAAATCGAAGGTCCTCCGTGGTTACCCACAAAGTGTACGACTGGGCAATTAAACAAAAATATATAAAAACTAGAGATGTCCCGATATTGTATCGATATCGGGAAAAGTATCGGATCGGCCCTTATTTGTCATATCGGGTCATATCGGTATCGGTGAAAATGCCAGTCTAACCACCGATCCGACACAGGGGTAAGGGGTTGACACTATGGCAGGTAAATAAAATGTTGGGACATGAAATGAAATGAAATGAAATGAAATTATATTGACTTGAAGTCATATCAGCCAGCCCTACAGTAATTCGATTTTTGTAGAATGCTTCGCAATTAGCGACATCTTCCTTACTTATTCTTACTCATCCCATGGCCTAGGGGGCCGTAGGGGTATCATGGTGGATGCTTGGGCAGTCAGGGATCTCCAGCGCTCTCGGTCTTCAGCCGTGCGCAGCAGGGTCTGTAAGCTGCAGCCAGTCCATTCCTTGATGTTGTCCATCCAGGCCTTTCTCTGCCTGCCTCTTCTCCGCTTCCCCTCCACTGTCCCCTGTAGGATGGTCTTTGCCAGCGAGGTATGGCTTGTGACATGACCATACCAGGCCAGTTTGCGACGCTTTACTGTTGAGAGTAGGGGCTCCTGTTCTCCAGCATGGGTGGTGACCAACTGTCCAACATAGTCGTTTGTCCGGTGTTCTTTATATGATATGTGTAGCATCCTTCTGTGCACTTGTTCTCGAAGGACTGTATTCTGCGCTCAGTGTCCGCTGTGAGTGTCCAGCTCTCACAACCATAGAGTAGGGTTTACTTCCTATCAGGAAGTAAAGCTGGCATTCACTATTCACTGAAGACAAGGCTTCAAACTACCTCACGGTCCTTGGGAGGCAACAGTTAATTTGAACCCCACACACGCACACACACACGCGCACACACACACACACACACACACACACACACACACACACACACACACACACACACACACACACACATACACACACACACACACACACACACACACACACACACACACACACACACACCCGTTGTGTAATGAATACAGAGCACCTGGTGACGGGGGAGATGTTGCACATGTACAGTAATTCATTTAGTCAGTCTGTGGTCCTCTCTACGGTGGGTCATTATGGTGAGTTTCCAGCGGCGCCTTCGGTTCAATCTCCTCCACCGTCAACGTGAGCTGAATTTCAATCACCCCCCCCCCCCCCCACCCCCCGGAACGTCTGATGATGCTGTTCATGTATTAACACTGGCAAACACTGAAAGACAAACGCAGAGGAGCTCTCACCGTGTCTGTTGTGTGTTGGGTTGACCCCATTTGGTGTTTTAAAGCATTATGTTATACTTTAGCTATTGAAAAATAGCAGATTTACAAGCTCATAGCGCAGGTCTGCTATTTTTGAAAAATCAATCAGAGCCAACGTTTTTGACTCAAATCTTTGCTTCTGGGGGGGTCCGCTTCTGGGGATCGGCGGCCAATTACATAATAATATTGGGGGTCCTTGACATGAAATAGTTTGAGAATGACTGACATAGAAACATAGGGTTTTTCAGGATTTCAGGATTTAGAAGACATTTGTAGAATCGTCCTCAGTTCTAAATGGGTTAATGACTTCGCTTTTGTGTGTGTGTGTGTGTGTGTGTGTGTGTGTGTGTGTGTGTGTGTGTGTGTGTGTGTGTGCGTGTGCGTGTGCGTGTGTGTGGCAGACTGTGGTTCTGGAGGGTCCGGTTCCGGAGTGGAGAGCTGTGAACAGGATCGCTGTCGGAGGTTCGGCGGCTCGTGGGACGAGGATGCGGAGGACGACCGCTGCGTGTGTGACTTCACCTGTCACAGCGTGCCTCGAAACCCGGTAGGACCTCCTCACGCCCTCCCAGTGCTGATGAGTAACTAAGTACATGTACTTAAGTACAATCTTGCGGTATTTACTTGAGTATTTACTTGAGTATTTCCAATTACCAGTACTTTTACTTCTACTCCACTACATCTCAGAGGCAAATATTGCAACGTTAGCATGTAGATCTGCTATTTCCAGTGAAGAGGTTTGGTGACAAAGATCAAGTTATGTCACACTACACAATTATCAAACTGTACTTAAAGTAGAAAGTACCAAAAGTAGAAAGTGCCCATTATGTCCCATTTCACAGGTTTTCAAGTAGCATTGTGAGCTATTGTCAAATGGCCGAAATCTATAGGGCTGAAGCGGTTCATGTATGTTTTGTAATAACAATCAGAATCTACAGTAACTAAAGTTTTCAAATAATTGTGGTTGAGTAAAAGTGTTTTACTTTTACTCCACTACAATTGTGAGCTTGTAGATCTGCTATTTTCAAAAGATTATTATTATGCATTTGAAAACTTTAAATGGACACATTCTGCACAATTAGTACTTTTACTTTTGGTACATTTTGAAGCCAATACTTTTGAACTTTTACTCAAGTAAATGCTGAATTCTGGACTTTGGCCTCACTCAGACCTTTACAACATTGATGCATGCTTGTTGGATGAATGTTGTGTAGTGTCATGGCCGCCCCAATGCATTTCCAATGGAAGTCACATGGTTTGATACAACATTTTGGACTACAAGCTGTTGTATGGCTTCCGGCTGTGTTTCGACTGCGCCCCTCCCCCTCATACAACACAAATGTTGTGTCAAACCATGTGACTCCCATTGGAAATGCATTGGGGCAAGCTGTGTCACACCCTTTGTATACAACAAGCATACATCAATCTGTTGTAAAGGTCTGAGTGAGGCCTTTGACTTATTACAGAGTATTTCTACAATGCAGTATCGTTACTTTGCTTTAAGTACTTTTTCCACCACTGTGCCTTCGTGTTGGAACTGCACACCCACACAAGTCTCTCTGTTTTTCACTCACTGGAATAGTTGACGAGACCTGAAATCAGTCATTTAACCCATTTTGGGTTAGGGTTATCAGGAGGGAGATCAGATTCTAAAAATGTCTTCTACATCCTGACAGTTTTCTGAAAAAGCTATGTTTCTATGTCAGTCGTTCCTTCGATTTTTCAAAAATAGCAGACCTACAAGCTCATAGCGCGCCACTCGGTGGCGCGCTATGAGCTTGTAGATCTGCTATTTTTCAATAGCTAAAGCATAACATAATGCTAACACCAAAAGGGGTTCCCGCCCAGAATGGGTTAATAATCCTAATAATAATAATAATACCCAGATCCTGTGTTGTGACATGTGAGATGTATTATTTTCCATCTACTGCGGTACTACTGGACAGCTGACAGCTAGTGCGGTCTCCAATTATCGCATCAATTTCTTTTTATCTAAATCCGATAGCTCCACTCCAGCTGATACTTAATAAACAGACTAAATGTGATATGTTTTTATATTCAGTCCAACGGTGGTGTGTCGTTCTTTCTGCTGTCATTGTTGACAGCATTAGTAATTTATTTCTTGTCATGCTTTTTTATCTATTTTAACAGTAAAACGTTGAGAGCTTGAAAACGTACCCTGCTGCTTGGCCATTTCGCAGCACACGACCGCACGACAAGTCTGCATGCCTCTTGTGGCGTTGACAGCATTATGCAAATCAACTGCGCTTCTCCAATTTAGGAGGAATTGACAAGTCATTGTCTGGCACACCTGGGGCGCGCACAAAATCTTATTTAAGAAAGGTTGTGCACATGCATGATGCACATTGTCGTACAAAGACAAACTTACGCCTGACAAAAAATGTTTTGGACAACATCTACTTTAATTGAATAATTGAAATGTTATGTTAATGATGAGATGAGTGGCACTACTGTATATAAAAAGATAATTATCCATAAATGAGAATAGCTCTGATGTAGTTCAGGCACACTCCAGAGGTTTCCATACCCATCTCCCTGCAATGAAATAGTTGTCTTCTAATAATGTGCTGAACAGAGAGTAATATATAGCAGAGCCTGAACGCCAAGATCAAATATAATATTCACACTTGTGTTTACATTTAAGAAATACAATGTTTTCAGTCTATTCTGAGTTATCTGTTCTAAAGCCTTTACAGTATAATAATTTCTGTGAAATTGCACAGTAGCTAACACAGTTTCTGGTGTTAGGGGCCATATCCACATGAAGTGTTTTGTTTTGGTTTTTCATCTCTTCCACCTCAGAGCGAATTGTTGCAGTATTATTTGCCACTACTTCTGTTTTTACCGAGTCTAAAGTCAGATTTGATGCTTTCAAATTCTTCAGCCAACACAGCTTTTAGTTCAGACCTGATCAGCTTGGCGAAGTTGGCGATATATTTATATAGTGAGGTTAAGGACTTCAGCCTTTAGGTCTGCTGCCTCCATTGTCTCAGCTGTCTGAGAGAAGTGGCTACATGGGAGAGTCACTATGGGTTCTATGGCTATACACTATGGCTTTAGGTCTGCCACCTCCTTCGTCTCAGCTGTCTGAGAGAAGTGGCTATCTTCATGTATGGGAGAGTCATATGGGTTCCCGGAGCGGGGGTGTAACTAAACTTTAGAAAATTCTAGTCCTTAGACGTGGCAAAGCCAGGATTCAATACTGTAACAAATTCTGCCTGAGATTAATTATATCCAAAGCGTTCCTCAGCTCATAAAACGCTTTCTGTGGACACGTCCATTTCTACTGTATGACTTGCTGTCTTAGGCGTGTGACTCATACTATGACTTGTCTTAGGGGTGTGACTCATACTATGACTTGTCTTAGGGGTGTGACTCATACTATGACTTGTCTTAGGGGTGTGACTCATACTGTGTGTCTTGTCTTAGGTGTGTGACTCATACTATGACTTGTCTTAGGGGTGTGACTCATACTATGACTTGTCTTAGGGGTGTGACTCATACTGTGTGACTTGTCTTAGGTGTGTGACTCATACTATGACTTGTCTTAGGGGTGTGACTCATACTATGACTTGTCTTAGGTGTGTGACTCATACTGTGACTTGTCTTAGGGGTGTGACTCATACTATGACTTGTCTTAGGGGTGTGACTCATACTATGACTTGTCTTAGGTGTGTGACTCATACTGTGTCTTGTCTTAGGGGTGTGACTCATACTATGACTTGTCTTAGGGGTGTGACTCATACTATGACTTGTCTTAGGTGTGTGACTCATACTATGACTTGTCTTAGGTGTGTGACTCATACTGTGTCTTGTCTTAGGCGTGTGACTCATACTGTGTGTCTTGTCTTAGGTGTGTGACTCATACTGTGTCTTGTCTTAGGGGTGTGACTCATACTATGACTTGTCTTAGGTGTGTGACTCATACTGTGCGTCTTGTCTTAGGTGTGTGACTCATACTGTGTCTTGTCTTAGGGGTGTGACTCATACTATGACTTGTCTTAGGTGTGTGACTCATACTGTGCGTCTTGTCTTAGGGGTGTGACTCATACTATGACTTGTCTTAGGGGTGTGACTCATACTATGACTTGTCTTAGGGGTGTGACTCATACTATGACTTGTCTTAGGGGTGTGACTCATACTATGACTTGTCTTAGGTGTGTGACTCATACTGTGCGTCTTGTCTTAGGGGTGTGACTCATACTATGACTTGTCTTAGGGGTGTGACTCATACTATGACTTGTCTTAGGGGTGTGACTCATACTATGACTTGTCTTAGGCGTGTGACTCATACTATGACTTGTCTTAGGTGTGTGACTCATACTATGACTTGTCTTAGGTGTGTGACTCATACTGTGTCTTGTCTTAGGGGTGTGACTCATACTATGACTTGTCTTAGGGGTGTGACTCATACTATGACTTGTCTTAGGTGTGTGACTCATACTATGACTTGTCTTAGGTGTGTGACTCATACTGTGTCTTGTCTTAGGCGTGTGACTCATACTGTGTGTCTTGTCTTAGGTGTGTGACTCATACTGTGTCTTGTCTTAGGGGTGTGACTCATACTATGACTTGTCTTAGGTGTGTGACTCATACTGTGCGTCTTGTCTTAGGTGTGTGACTCATACTGTGTCTTGTCTTAGGGGTGTGACTCATACTATGACTTGTCTTAGGTGTGTGACTCATACTGTGCGTCTTGTCTTAGGGGTGTGACTCATACTATGACTTGTCTTAGGGGTGTGACTCATACTATGACTTGTCTTAGGGGTGTGACTCATACTATGACTTGTCTTAGGGGTGTGACTCATACTATGACTTGTCTTAGGTGTGTGACTCATACTGTGCGTCTTGTCTTAGGGGTGTGACTCATACTATGACTTGTCTTAGGGGTGTGACTCATACTATGACTTGTCTTAGGGGTGTGACTCATACTATGACTTGTCTTAGGCGTGTGACTCATACTATGACTTGTCTTAGGTGTGTGACTCATACTATGACTTGTCTTAGGTGTGTGACTCATACTATGTCTTGTCTTAGGGGTGTGACTCATACTATGACTTGTCTTAGGGGTGTGACTCATACTGTGACTTGTCTTAGGGGTGTGACTCATACTATGACTTGTCTTAGGTGTGTGACTCATACTATGACTTGTCTTAGGGGTGTGACTCATACTATGACTTGTCTTAGGTGTGTGACTCATACTGTGACTTGTCTTAGGGGTGTGACTCATACTGTGTGTCTTGTCTTAGGTGTGTGACTCATACTGTGTGTCTTGTCTTAGGTGTGTGACTCATACTGTGACTTGTCTTAGGGGTGTGACTCATACTATGACTTGTCTTAGGTGTGTGACTCATACTGTGACTTGTCTTAGGGGTGTGACTCATACTGTGTGTCTTGTCTTAGGTGTGTGACTCATACTGTGTGTCTTGTCTTAGGTGTGTGACTCATACTATGACTTGTCTTAGGTGTGTGACTCATACTGTGACTTGTCTTAGGGGTGTGACTCATACTGTGTGACTTGTCTTAGGTGTGTGACTCATACTGTGTGTCTTGTCTTAGGTGTGTGACTCATACTGTGTGTCTTGTCTTGCTGTAGGTGTGTGCGTCGGACAGACAGACCTATATGAACGAGTGTGTCCTGAAGAAGGCCCGCTGTGAGAAACAAGAACACCTGCTGATCCAGAGTCAGGGACCTTGTCCAGGTACGTCATTCATCATCAGCTCAGCCACTGAAAGGATCACTGATCCTTTCCTAAACGCCAGAGGAGAACCCTCCTCAACACCCTCATCTCACATCCTCATTTCATTCATCCATCCATGGGGTCAGTGGTGGGACAATGTCTCCCATTTTGGGCGGGAACCCCTTTTGGTGTTAGCATTATGTTATGCTTTAGCTATTGAAAAATAGCAGATCTACAAGCTCGTAGCGCGCCACCGAGTGGCGCGCTACGAGCTTGTAGGTCTGCTATTTTTGAAAAATCGAAGAACGACTGACATAGAAACATAGCTTTTTCAGAAAACTGTCAGGATGTAGAAGACATTTTTAGAATCTGATCTCAGGTCAAAATGGGTTAAGTAAAAGTAGCAGTATCGCAATGTAGAAATACTGTTGTGTTACAAGTAGCCTACTACAAAGGGCAAAATATTACAAAGATTGGCCGTTTCGGAATCATATATGTATGTCATGCTATTAGACTATGTTATACTTATTCAGCTATTCGAAAATAGCAATAGTGTGTTATCTGCAAAGTAACTAGTAACTAAAGCCGTCAAATGAATGTTGAGGAGTAAAAAGATACAATACTGTATCCTCTGTGATACTGTGATGTATAAAGTACCAAAGATACAATACTGTATCCTCTGTGATACTGTGATGTATAAAGTACCAAAGATACAATACTGTATCCTCTGTGATACTGTGATGTATAAAGTACCAAAGATACAATACTGTATCCTCTGTGATACTGTGATGTATAAAGTACCATACTCAGTACTGTATCATCTGTGATACTGTGATGTATAAAGTACCAAAGGATATTCCCAGTACTTGAGTAGGTGTACTTGGTGTATCCTCTGTGATACTGTGATGTATAAAGTACCATACTCAGTACTGTATCCTCTGTGATACTGTGATGTATAAAGTACCATACTCAGTACTGTATCCTCTGTGATACTGTGATGTATAAAGTACCAAAGGATATTCCCAGTACTTGAGTAGGTGTACTTGGTGTATCCTCTGTGATACTGTGATGTATAAAGTACCATACTCAGTACTGTATCCTCTGTGATACTGTGATGTATAAAGTACCATACTCAGTACTGTATCCTCTGTGATACTGTGATGTATAAAGTACCATACTCAGTACTGTATCCTCTGTGATACTGTGATGTATAAAGTACCAAAGGATATTCCCAGTACTTGAGTAGGTGTACTTGGTGTATCCTCTGTGATACTGTGATGTATAAAGTACCATACTCAGTACTGTATCCTCTGTGATACTGTGATGTATAAAGTACCATACTCAGTACTGTATCCTCTGTGATACTGTGATGTATAAAGTACCATACTCAGTACTGTATCCTCTGTGATACTGTGATGTATAAAGTACCAAAGGATATTCCCAGTACTTGAGTAGGTGTACTTGGTGTATCCTCTGTGATACTGTGATGTATAAAGTACCAAAGGGATATTCCCAGTACTTGAGTAGGTGTACTTGGTGACTTTACGCCAGCGGTTGGGATGATGATGAGCTGTAGTGACACCGCTGTCGTCTCAGCCCAATAATAACTGCTTCTTGAGAAAGTAGAAATGTAACAAGAGAAGGTCGGATTCCGGTCGGGACATCATGGCATTTACTTTTGCAGCGATGAATGCCCTTGCGATGCACTCATGCATACACTGTGAAATTGTCTGTGTTAATTTGACTTCTGAGAGTTTACAAATGTAACCAAATGGACCCGGAAGAAGGGTCCTTTTAGTTAGGCCTACATTTTTTTAAACTCAGATTTAACACATGGATATATTAACCGTCTGCCCGCCACAAACGAGGAACACAAGGGTGTAAATTAGTACCCTAGCCCGCCAAACTCTCGTGAACCAGGGTTTACATTCTTTAATCCAAGTTTTAATTCGGATCGTATCGTATTTTGAAGATGCGCGTGCATCCACTTGCATTGTAAGCCCTGTCTTCAAACTCAAAGCCCTATATCTCAGAAAGGACATTGAGGGGGCAGTTTCTGGCCCAGACAAGCGTTTTCAACGGCCTGTAGCAGGCGCTGTGATACTCGCGGTCAGCTTTTTCCACCGCCGAGCGAGACAACAACAACCGGTCATATACCACACGTCATATTTTTCACACAAACATGCGATTACGGATATTTGGATCTTCAAAGTAAGTGTTACGCGCGATAAAACCTTGGCATTACGCTATCGAGGGATTAATTAATGCTGGCGGTAAATGTATTAACAGGATTTTACTGTGGAAGCACTTCCAAACCTGGAAGCGGATCAGTGTTCTACTTTTGGGGCGAGTGAACAACTTGAGAGCCCTTTCTCAAGGGCTCATTGACGGTGTCGAGTGGAGAGCAATTACAGTTTTGCAGTTTTACAATTTAGGCCTTTATTAGACACTTTCCATATAGTATAATATAACTACAGCAGCATCTATCAAGAGAGGCAACAAGAAGTGGTAGCTCTGGTCCATAGCTTCAGGAGTTCTCCTCAACGCTATGCGACGGTACATTTATTTTGGCCTGGTTGCACCGCAGTAAAAATATATAATATGCACCAAAAGGCGGATTGTTGAAAGCCTATTCTCCACGGTGCATATGAGAAGACTCTCAGAACCCCACCTTTTTGTGTAAAATCCCACTTTTCGGCATGAAAATAATATCTATCTACCAGACGATTTTATTTTTTTATTATCTTGTATTTTTTTTATTTCACTAAAGCATGGTCAATGGGATGGGATTAAAAGACCATTTTATGGAAGGAATGGGTTAATAAAGGAATTCTTACATTGGGCAATTTATACAAA
>NC_136807.1:5871682-5899364 GCF_951216825.1 Electrona antarctica | reverse complement strand
CCTCATGTACATTTTGGCCATTTGAAAACAGATCTGCTATTTTCAAAAGATGTTTATCGCATTTTGGGCGGGAACCCCTTTTGGTGTTTTAAACATTATGTTATAATTTAGCTATTGAAAAATAGCAGATCTACAAGCTCATAGCGCGCCACCGAGTGGCGCGCTACGAGCTTGTAGGTCTGCTATTTTTGAAAAATCGTGAAAATATTTATTTCAGAAAACTGGAGGATTTAGAAGACTTTTTTTAAATTTTGAGGTCAGGCCTAAATGGCCTATACGAGTGGGAGGCACACACTGGAGGCACTGTCTAATTGTAAACTGAGCAGACTATTATATGAAATGTTTTTTTTTCTTTTATTGTTTACTTTTGCATTCTCTGTTCTTCCTTTTTTTTGCTTTAATTTAGCATTTTGCAATTTTGCATTTGTTTCTGTACCATGTGCATACCATGTGTGATTGAAAATAATACAAATATTAATCATAAAAAAAGATGTTTCTACATTTGAACTAATTGTCTCTCTCTCTCTCTCCCAGGCCTCTCCACCATCCCGTACTTCACCACCGCCGCTGCGTCCGTCACCACCCAGACGGCGGCCCCCACCACCCCCACCCCCACCCCCACCACCACCACCACGCGGCCCCCGGCCACCACCTCCCCTTACGTGACGCGCCGCCCGGCTGGCACCACCCGCCGCCTACACCCCCGACGGACCACCACCGCCCCGCCTCCTGCCACCACGCCGCTCCCCACCACCACCGCCGCCACCCTGCCACCCACCACCACGCCCGCCACCGCCACCACCGCCAGGATCACCAAGCACGGCGGCGGCAATAAGCCCGCGGCGCCCAGGCCGTGCGACTCGCACCCGTGCCTCCACGGGGGCACGTGTGAGGACAGCGAGGGCGACTTCAGCTGCAACTGCCCCGCAGGCCGCGGGGGCTCCGTGTGCGAGAAGGGTGAGTAGAGGATAGCGGTATGCTACTGATCAGTTGAATCCATTATGCAACAATGTTGATACTAGCAACATAACAAACAACAGGTTTGCCTTCCCACCCCGCTCCCCAAATCCAGGAGGTCACTCTCATTCCATTTGCTTCTGCACTCCGTTCACTTTTTCTTTTGTTAATGCCCGAATCTCATCTCTTCTCTTTTATTAAAAAGCAGCGATCCGCTCTTCACACTTACCCAAACTCATTCCGTACTCGAGATGTTCTAATCTACAGCGTGGACTCGCCCACGTAGCGTCTCCCACTTTGAATCGATTTCCAGGACTCTTTCTGAAGAGGCTTTAGATGTGTTTGACCCAGACGCGGGACTCTCCCTCTCCAAGCTCCCCAAAAACTACTACTCCATCAGAGCCTCCACAAACACCTCCAAATTGAACCATAATGTCGCTGGTCGGCAGAAACCTGCTATCTCCATATTTCAACTTTTTCATATATTAAATATATGTACTTTTTTCCCATGAATGTACGTACGGTATGCCACAGTGTCACACAAAGGTAGAACATAAATAGCTGACAGATAAGCTCACAATGTGGCAACAGCCGACACAATGTGGCAACAGACAAGCTCACAATGTGGCAACAGACAAGCTCACAATGTGGCAACAGACAAGCTCACAATGTGGCAACAGACAAGCTCACAATGTGGCAACAGCCGGCACAATGTGGCAACAGCCGGCACAATGTGGCAACAGCCGGCACAATGTGGCAACAGCCGGCACAATGTGGCAACAGCCGGCACAATGTGGCAACAGCCGGCACAATGTGGCAACAGCCGGCACAATGTGGCAACAGCCGGCACAATGCGACGCGTTGTGGTCTTTGTCGATCGATGTTTGTTATTGTCAAAATGTATTTTAACCCATTTTGGCCTGACGTCGAACTTTAAAAAATGTCTTCTAAATCATGACAGTTTTCTGGAAAACCTTATGTTTCTGTATCAGTGGTGCTCAAGGACCCCAAAAATTATATGTAATATGCCTCCGCCCCCATCTGAAAATATGTTGTTCCAGGGACCTCCCCAGAAGCTTAAGTTCTGGGGAACTTCTTGTAGGTCTAAAATAGCAGACCTACAAGTTCATAGCGCGGCACTCGGTGCCGCGCTATGAACTTGTAGATCTGCTATTTTTCAATAGCTAAATTATAACATAATGTTTAAAACACCAAAAGAGGTTCCCGCCCAAAATGGGTTAACGTCAGTAAGTGCATGGTTAAGTCTCCCTGTGGCTTTTATAAATATTGAACCAATTAATCAAAATTAGTAACAAGAGGCTTTTGTGACAAATAATAACTGCATTGGATCCATCGGAAGAAATGGTTTGTTTTCCCCCATTTCCTTTCCTGAAAAGTAACGTAGAAGGTTTCTGCCCGACAGCCCTAGATGCATCATCCATTCAGCATTACTGTAAGAGCCCATAAATCAGCCAGCGCTATGGGAGCCCTCTTCATACCGGCTGCCTCTTATTTCCTCCTTGTTGGTTTTTTGGTCTCTCTTCTCTCTCTCTCTCTCTCTCTCTCTCTCTCTTCTCTCTCTCTCTCTCTCTCTCTCTCTCTCTCGCTCTTCCTTTATTTGGTCCATCTCTCACCACTCCTGGGTTTTGGGACACGGAACGGTCTCTCACAGCTGCATCTTAAGATAATTGACACTAATTGCCTTGATGGGGGGATTAGCTGGTGAGAATGAATTGGTGTGTGTTTAGCGTTAGAGTGGCTAAATGAAATATCGGGCACGGTGCGCATGAAGCCAGCCCTCTCCCCGAGATCAATCAATCCATTAAAAGCGAAGGGGAACTCATCAGCGACCCATTCTCTATGCCCATCTGAGAGACACCGCGCTGGGAGAAGTACTCCCATTCTTTACTTAAGTAGAAGTAGCAAAGTAGTAATACTACAGCATAAAACTACTCTGATACAACTTAGGCCTGACTCACACCTTCACAACAGATTGATGTATAGCTGATGCATGAGACGTATTGACTGATGCAAGCTCACAATGCATTTCCAATGGGAGTCACATGGTTTGACACAACATTTGTGTTGTATGAGGGGGAGGGGGGGCAGTCGAAACACAGCCGAAAGCCCTACAACACAAATGTTGTGTCAAACCATGTGACTTCCATTGGAAATGTATTGCGAGCTTGCATCAGTAAACAAGTCTCATGCATCTAGCATGCATCAATGTTGTATGCTAGATCGAAAGGTGTGAGTCAGGCCTTAGGCCTCACTCAGACCTTTACTGCATTGCTGTATGCTTGTTGGATGAATGTTGTGTAGTGTCATGGCCGCCCCAATGCATTTCCAATGGGAGTCACATGGTTTGACACAACATTTGTGTTGTATGAGGGGGAGGGGCGCCGTCGAAACACAGCCGAAAGCCATACAACAGCTTGTAGTCCAAAATGTGGACTACAAACCATGTGACTTCCATTGGAAATGCATTGGGGCGGCCATGACACTACACAACATTCATCCAACAAGCATACAGCAATGCAGTAAAGGTCTGAGTGAGGCCTTACAAGTAAAAGGCATGTATTAAAAAAGCAAGAGTAAAAGTAGGTATTGGCAATCAAAATATACTTACAGTACTAAAGTAGCCTACCATATGAAACTCGTTAATGCGTATTTTTGTAATAATAATAATCTGAATCTGCTACAGTAAATATGTTGGTAACTAAAGCTGTCAAATAATCGTATAGTTGTATATTTGCCTCTGAGATGTAGTGGAGTAGAAGTACTGTATAACGTACTGTATATAAAAAGATAATTACTAAGTAAAATAAAAGTACCTTAACCCATTTTGGGCGGGAACCCCTTTTGGTGTTAGCACTATGTTATGCTTTAGCTATTGAAAAATAGCAGACCTACAAGCTCATAGCGCGCCACTCGGTGGCGCGCTACGAGCTTGTAGATCTGCTATTTTTTGAAAAATCGAAGAACGACTGACATAGAAACATAGCTTTTTCAGAAAACTGTCAGGATGTAGAAGACATTTTTAGAATCTGATCTCGGGTCAAAATGGGTTAAAATATATTTTAAAAGGCAGTACTTGAGTAAATGGTCTCTGTCGGGTGGAAACCTCACAAAACCTCCAAAACTGTTACTTTTCACAATTCAAATTCCAAAACATCAAAAGTATCAGACCTACAAGCTCAAAGCGTGTCGATTCACACTGCGTTTACAGCTTGTGGATCTGCTACTTTTGATGCTTTCGAATTTGAATTACGCTGTAGTACCAGTAGGATCAAGTAGGGCGGAAAAAAACCCAGAGTTAAAATAGATAAGGCCTTATTTTTATTTCCTCCAGACTGTTTTTCAGACTATCCTTGGGATTGTGGGTGGGGGGAGGGTGGGATAGGGGATTGAGTTTTATTTTTATATGTTATATGTCTGTTTAATACTTGCCCCTGGGCTACTGTTACAAAAACCTGAATAAAAATATTTTGAAAAGAAAATAGATAAGGCCTGGGCCGTGGCTCAGCGGTCCAGGCACCTTGGCCGGTAGCCCGAGTCTGGCAGTGTGCCGCGGGTTCGACTCCCGATCCCCACGGCCCTTACTGCATGTCACTCCCCCCATCTCTCTCCCCCATTTCCTGTCAGCCTACTTTCTGTCCCTCCATAAAACATATAAAATAAAGGCGAAAGCCGCAAAAAAATGGAGATAAGAGGTTTCTGCCCGACAGCAACGAAATGTACTTAGTTACTTCCCAGCAGCTCATCAACATTCATCTCTCCCCTCTGAGTGGAGCGGACGCACACAGAGAGGGACAGACAGACACACAGACAGACATTCTATTCTCTCCCCTCTGAGTGGAGCGGACGCACACAGAGAGGGACAGACAGACACACAGACAGACATTCTATTCTCTCCCCTCTGAGTGGAGCGGACGCACACAGAGAGGGACAGACAGACACACAGACAGACATTCTATTCTCTCCCTCTGAGTGGAGCGGACGCACACAGAGAGGGACAGACAGACACACAGACAGACATTCTATTCTCTCCCCTCTGAGTGGAGCGGACGCACACAGAGAGGGACAGACAGACACACAGACAGACATTCTATTCTCTCCCCTCTGAGTGGAGCGGACGCACACAGAGAGGGACAGACAGACACACAGACAGACATTCTATTCTCTCCCTCTGAGTGGAGCGGACGCACACAGAGAGGGACAGACAGACACACAGACAGACATTCTATTCTCTCCCCTCTGAGTGGAGCGGACGCACACAGAGAGGGACAGACAGACACACAGACAGACATTCTATTCTCTCCCCTCTGAGTGGAGCGGACGCACACAGAGAGGGACAGACAGACACACAGACAGACATTCTATTCTCTCCCCTCTGAGTGGAGCGGACGCACACAGAGAGGGACAGACAGACACACAGACAGACATTCTATTCTCTCCCCTCTGAGTGGAGCGGACGCACACAGAGAGGGACAGACAGACACACAGACAGACATTCTATTCTCTCCCCTCTGAGTGGAGCGGACGCACACAGAGAGGGACAGACAGACACACAGACAGACATTCTATTCTCTCCCCTCTGAGTGGAGCGGACGCACACAGAGAGGGACAGACAGACACACAGACAGACATTCTATTCTCTCCCCTCTGAGTGGAGCGGACGCACACAGAGAGGGACAGACAGACACACAGACAGACATTCTATTCTCTCCCCTCTGAGTGGAGCGGACGCACACAGAGAGGGACAGACAGACACACAGACAGACATTCTATTCTCTCCCCTCTGAGTGGAGCGGACGCACACAGAGAGGGACAGACAGACACACAGACAGACATTCTATTCTCTCCCCTCTGAGTGGAGCGGACGCACACAGAGAGGGACAGACAGACACACAGACAGACATTCTATTCTCTCCCCTCTGAGTGGAGCGGACGCACACAGAGAGGGACAGACAGACACACAGACAGACATTCTATTCTCTCCCCTCTGAGTGGAGCGGACGCACACAGAGAGGGACAGACAGACACACAGACAGACATTCTATTCTCTCCCCTCTGAGTGGAGCGGACGCACACAGAGAGGGACAGACAGACACACAGACAGACATTCTATTCTCTCCCCTCTGAGTGGAGCGGACGCACACAGAGAGGGACAGACAGACACACAGACAGACATTCTATTCTCTCCCCTCTGAGTGGAGCGGACGCACACAGAGAGGGACAGACAGACACACAGACAGACATTCTATTCTCTCCCCTCTGAGTGGAGCGGACGCACACAGAGAGGGACAGACAGACACACAGACAGACATTCTATTCTCTCCCCTCTGAGTGGAGCGGACGCACACAGAGAGGGACAGACAGACACACAGACAGACATTCTATTCTCTCCCCTCTGAGTGGAGCGGACGCACACAGAGAGGGACAGACAGACACACAGACAGACATTCTATTCTCTCCCCTCTGAGTGGAGCGGACGCACACAGAGAGGGACAGACAGACACACAGACAGACATTCTATTCTCTCCCCTCTGAGTGGAGCGGACGCACACAGAGAGGGACAGACAGACACACAGACAGACATTCTATTCTCTCCCTCTGAGTGGAGCGGACGCACACAGAGAGGGACAGACAGACACACAGACAGACATTCTATTCTCTCCCCTCTGAGTGGAGCGGACGCACACAGAGAGGGACAGACAGACACACAGACAGACATTCTATTCTCTCCCCTCTGAGTGGAGCGGACGCACACAGAGAGGGACAGACAGACACACAGACAGACATTCTATTCTCTCCCTCTGAGTGGAGCGGACGCACACAGAGAGGGACAGACAGACACACAGACAGACATTCTATTCTCTCCCTCTGAGTGGAGCGGACGCACACAGAGAGGGACAGACAGACACACAGACAGACATTCTATTCTCTCCCCTCTGAGTGGAGCGGACGCACACAGAGAGGGACAGACAGACACACAGACAGACATTCTATTCTCTCCCTCTGAGTGGAGCGGACGCACACAGAGAGGGACAGACAGACACACAGACAGACATTCTATTCTCTCCCCTCTGAGTGGAGCGGACGCACACAGAGAGGGACAGACAGACACACAGACAGACATTCTATTCTCTCCCTCTGAGTGGAGCGGACGCACACAGAGAGGGACAGACAGACACACAGACAGACATTCTATTCTCTCCCCTCTGAGTGGAGCGGACGCACACAGAGAGGGACAGACAGACACACAGACAGACATTCTATTCTCTCCCTCTGAGTGGAGCGGACGCACACAGAGAGGGACAGACAGACACACAGACAGACATTCTATTCTCTCCCTCTGAGTGGAGCGGACGCACACAGAGAGGGACAGACAGACACACAGACAGACATTCTATTCTCTCCCCTCTGAGTGGAGCGGACGCACACAGAGAGGGACAGACAGACACACAGACAGACATTCTATTCTCTCCCCTCTGAGTGGAGCGGACGCACACAGAGAGGGACAGACAGACACACAGACAGACATTCTATTCTCTCCCTCTGAGTGGAGCGGACGCACACAGAGAGGGACAGACAGACACACAGACAGACATTCTATTCTCTCCCCTCTGAGTGGAGCGGACGCACACAGAGAGGGACAGACAGACACACAGACAGACATTCTATTCTCTCCCCTCTGAGTGGAGCGGACGCACACAGAGAGGGACAGACAGACACACAGACAGACATTCTATTCTCTCCCTCTGAGTGGAGCGGACGCACACAGAGAGGGACAGACAGACACACAGACAGACATTCTATTCTCTCCCCTCTGAGTGGAGCGGACGCACACAGAGAGGGACAGACAGACACACAGACAGACATTCTATTCTCTCCCCTCTGAGTGGAGCGGACGCACACAGAGAGGGACAGACAGACACACAGACAGACATTCTATTCTCTCCCCTCTGAGTGGAGCGGACGCACACAGAGAGGGACAGACAGACACACAGACAGACATTCTATTCTCTCCCCTCTGAGTGGAGCGGACGCACACAGAGAGGGACAGACAGACACACAGACAGACATTCTATTCTCTCCCCTCTGAGTGGAGCGGACGCACACAGAGAGGGACAGACAGACACACAGACAGACATTCTATTCTCTCCCCTCTGAGTGGAGCGGACGCACACAGAGAGGGACAGACAGACACACAGACAGACATTCTATTCTCTCCCCTCTGAGTGGAGCGGACGCACACAGAGAGGGACAGACAGACACACAGACAGACATTCTATTCTCTCCCCTCTGAGTGGAGCGGACGCACACAGAGAGGGACAGACAGACACACAGACAGACATTCTATTCTCTCCCCTCTGAGTGGAGCGGACGCACACAGAGAGGGACAGACAGACACACAGACAGACATTCTATTCTCTCCCCTCTGAGTGGAGCGGACGCACACAGAGAGGGACAGACAGACACACAGACAGACATTCTATTCTCTCCCCTCTGAGTGGAGCGGACGCACACAGAGAGGGACAGACAGACACACAGACAGACATTCTATTCTCTCCCCTCTGAGTGGAGCGGACGCACACAGAGAGGGACAGACAGACACACAGACAGACATTCTATTCTCTCCCCTCTGAGTGGAGCGGACGCACACAGAGAGGGACAGACAGACACACAGACAGACATTCTATTCTCTCCCCTCTGAGTGGAGCGGACGCACACAGAGAGGGACAGACAGACACACAGACAGACATTCTATTCTCTCCCTCTGAGTGGAGCGGACGCACACAGAGAGGGACAGACAGACACACAGACAGACATTCTATTCTCTCCCCTCTGAGTGGAGCGGACGCACACAGAGAGGGACAGACAGACACACAGACAGACATTCTATTCTCTCCCCTCTGAGTGGAGCGGACGCACACAGAGAGGGACAGACAGACACACAGACAGACATTCTATTCTCTCCCCTCTGAGTGGAGCGGACGCACACAGAGAGGGACAGACAGACACACAGACAGACATTCTATTCTCTCCCCTCTGAGTGGAGCGGACGCACACAGAGAGGGACAGACAGACACACAGACAGACATTCTATTCTCTCCCCTCTGAGTGGAGCGGACGCACACAGAGAGGGACAGACAGACACACAGACAGACATTCTATTCTCTCCCCTCTGAGTGGAGCGGACGCACACAGAGAGGGACAGACAGACACACAGACAGACATTCTATTCTCTCCCCTCTGAGTGGAGCGGACGCACACAGAGAGGGACAGACAGACACACAGACAGACATTCTATTCTCTCCCCTCTGAGTGGAGCGGACGCACACAGAGAGGGACAGACAGACACACAGACAGACATTCTATTCTCTCCCCTCTGAGTGGAGCGGACGCACACAGAGAGGGACAGACAGACACACAGACAGACATTCTATTCTCTCCCCTCTGAGTGGAGCGGACGCACACAGAGAGGGACAGACAGACACACAGACAGACATTCTATTCTCTCCCCTCTGAGTGGAGCGGACGCACACAGAGAGGGACAGACAGACACACAGACAGACATTCTATTCTCTCCCCTCTGAGTGGAGCGGACGCACACAGAGAGGGACAGACAAACACAGACAGACAGCATTCTATTCTCTCCCCTCTGAGTGGAGCGGACGCACACAGAGAGGGACAGACAGACAGACGCCGAGAGGCGGACAGAAACACAGACGCGCTGAGAATAAAACAGCCCAAGAGAGAAAATGGATGATAATGATCATAATTGTTGACTGGCTCGGAAAAAAACACCAAGAAATGGTTCATGCCCGTGTGTCCGTATGCATACTAAGCGTGCAAAAGTTTTGGTTTAATCAATTCAAAAAAGAAATGCCGGTACTATTATACATTAGCCCATTAATAATCAATCCCTATTTTAGAAATAAACAAAAACATTTTCAAATATTAAAGAAATTGTGAAAATACATGCTTTGTGTAATTTTTTGTATAAAATTGTAGTATCACTTAGATGCTTAATTTGTTGATATATATCGATTACGGTAATCAAAAAACTCGATAGAAGCACGAATGCGTGTTTATCAGTGAATAGACAATAATGACACGGTAATGTTGATTCATGGGAACACATCGATGTGCAGCGTTGACGGTCTAGGCTCTGTGCCTTGTTGTGTTTCCTCAGTCATCAACTACTTCATCCCGTCGTTTGGCGGTAAGTCCTACCTGGCCTTCAACACCATGAAGGCCTACCACACGGCCCGCATCGCCATGGAGTTCAGAGCGTCCGAGATGACCGGCATCCTGCTCTACAACGGCCAGGAGGGCAAGAAGGACTTCCTCTCTCTGGCTCTCATCAACGGCAAAGTGGAGCTCAGGTGAGCGCTTCATGGCCGACACTGCTGGACTGCACAGCCAGTGTCCCTCCTGGATGGGTTTGGGAGGGTTTGATTGAATGGTTCGTCTCTGAAATAAGTGTCAGAGCTGAAATCGACATGATGTAAATATGAAATAAATGCTTAAACATGTAGCTAGGTGTAATGTTAGAGACCACAGAAGTGAACCTTTCAAGCCTGTTTTCTCAACTCGCTGTTTTCTGCAAGACATTACTCTATAAGCCATATCTCCAAAACTGGTGGGTCAAACTGAACAACCAATATGTCAATTTGAAGCTATGATTCCCTGCTTTCATATGACATGAGAAAAACGAAAATTCAAAACAATCCAATGGCAGTCCCTCAGTCAAATTTGGTCACATATAGCCTATATATGATTTTTTTATATTTATTATAAAATAGATACAGTGAACAGAGAGAGGAGAGGATGCAGGAGAGAGGCGATACCAATGCAGTAAAGTCCAAGAAGGCTATATAGCCTTATGTGTTATGCGCTCTTAATAAGAAGAATAAGAATGCGGTGGACAAATGAGAGATTTATAGTCTGTACACAATCTGCCTGGGGCAAATCCCCAGAGCCTTCTTCTCCGTGTTAGGGCTTTGCTTTCATTCGGGCAGACTTATCTTTTTAATGCCCCCCCATAATCCAAGCGTAGTTACACTAACGCAGATCGAAATCTAAAGTAAATTGAAGGAGAACATTATAGTCGGCGGTGCTTTTAACTCATTCTGGGCGGGAACCTCTTTTGGTGTTTTAAAGCATTCTGTTATGCTTTTAGCTATTGAAAAATAGCTAAATAGCACCGAGTGGCGCGCTACGAGCTTGTAGATCTGCTATTTTTGAAAAGTCGTGAAAATGTGTCGCAAATCTTTGAATATATATTTCAGAGCGAACATTTTTAACTAAAATATTGGCTTCTGGGGGGTCCCTGGAACTACATATTTTGAGATGGGGGTCTGTGGCCCAATAGAGATAATTATGGGGGTCCTTGATATGAAAAATGTTGAGCACCACTGACATAGAAACATGGGTTTTTCAGAAAAATGTAAATCGCTCTGGATTAAGAGCGTCTGCTAAATGCCTAAATTGTAAATTGTAAATTGTTTCACAGTAAACGTTTTTAACTCAAATATTTGCTTCTAAATATTTTGAGATGGGGGTCGGCGGCCAAATACAGATAATTCTGGGGATCCTTGGCATGAAAAAGTATGAGAACCACTCATTAGAAGCAGAGGTTTTTCAGAAAACTGATTTAGAAGACATTTGTAGAATCTGGTCTCAGGTCTTAATGCTTTAACCCATTTTGGGCGGGAACCCCTTTTGGTGTTTTAAACATTATGTTGTAATTTAGCTATTGAAAAATAGCAGATCTACAAGCTCATAGCACGCCACCGAGTGGCGCGCTACGAGCGGCGCGCTACGAGCTTGTAGGTCTGCTATTTTTTTTAAATCGTGAAAATATGGCACAAATCTTTGAATATATATTCTTCCAGAGCGAACGTTTTTAACTCAAATCTTTGCTTCTGAGAGGTTCCTGGAACAACATATTTTCAGATGGGGGTCGGTGGCCGATTACATATCATTTTTGGGGTTCTTGACATGAAATATTGACCACCACTGATACGGAAACATCTTTCAGATTTTCGAAGACATTTTTTAAATTTCGACGTCAGGCCTAAATGCTTTAAATGAGGCACTGAGTCAATCCAGGAGTGCCACGGTCAGATTACCTCCCACTGCTGGATGCGGGGAGAAGAACTCATTACGCCCGCTAGGTAATTGGTCTCAGCTCAATAATGGTGCATGTGTGGGTGCACAGACACAAAAACGCTCTTTTCAACCAAGATGTGAATGTGAATGTTTAATTCACTCAATTTTCTTAACAGGAGGACATGGTGGTGTGTATTGTCAAAACCCCTATACCTCCTTTCCTCAGGTCCTTCTCTACTCGCTTTCTCATGAAAAAGAAAGAAAATGCATTGCCCACACTTTTTTATTATCGTTATTAATAAGAGAGTTGGGTCATTTTTCTTTTCTTTATTGAGCCAGATAGTAGAAAAGGGACAGCAGGAGAGCTGAGAGGGAGCCAGTGTAGGAGAGACAGACAGTAGGACAGCTGAGAGGGAGACAGTGTAGGAGAGACAGACAGTAGAAGAGCTGAGAGGGAGACAGTGTAGGAGAGACAGACAGTTGGAGAGCTGAGAGGGAGCCAGTGTAGGAGAGACAGACAGTAGGAGAGCTGGGAGGGAGACAGTGTAGGAGAGACAGACAGTAGGATAGATAGGTAGGAGAGCTGGGAGGGAGCCAGTGTAGGAGAGACAGACAGTGTAGGAGAGACATAAGCACAATGGAAAACAGCACAATAAAATAAAGAAAACATACCAAAGAGAAAAATATTAATAAAGAAAATCATTCCGCTAATGGGAGTGTGATTGAACACCAAACAAAAAAAAAATATATATTTTTTTTCATTCCCACAGGTTCAACACAGGCTCGGGTACAGGCACGCTGGTCAGCACAGTTATGATCAAGCCGGGCCGCTGGCATCAGCTGGTGGTGAGCCGCATTCGACGCACGGCGACGCTGAGCGTGGACAACGAGTCGGCCATCAACGGAGAGAGCCCCCGCGGTACCGACGGACTCAACCTCGACACCGCCATGTTTGTTGGAGGAGTGACGGAGGACCTGGTGCCAGAGTAAGACTCTCCGAAACGTCTAATGACATTACATTAGTGCCCTAATGTTTCATTTGTATGTGGGGGAGATTCATGCTTATCCCTAGAACACTAAACATCCTTTTTATCAAACCATCACTAAACTCGGGTGTATTTTAAAGTTGGAGTGCCACATTTTTTGTATTTTTCCAGTTGTCTGGAGGGGACAGTACTTCATTAGACACCCTGGAGTCGTTTTTATGTGCAATGGTGTATTACCTTTGTATTTAGGGTTTCTTCCTGGAGGCTGAACCCTTGACAGTCAAACGGGCCAATGAAATAAACAGTAATATAGTGACACCACACTATCAGCCCCTCCCCTAACCCCTCCCCCTTTATCATACAACTACAGCTGTGGGTGTGGCTTCAGTTCAGGTGGATCACCACCCATCACCACCCACCAGGCAAACCAGGCATACTTAATGAACTGGTGGGCGTGCCCACATAAAAACAGCATTTTAACAAATACTGTACACTTTTTTGAAAAAATTATACCTCCTTATATAATAATAAGACCCGATGATCATGTTTTAGGGTGGAAAGAAATCACGGCACTCCATCTTTAACTAATGTCAAATATTCCATAAAACATACTTCTCATCAAAATAGTACAGCAATACTATGGCAACTTGAGGTACTCTTCTTTAATAATTCATCCTGACTTTTCACAAAAAAAAGGAAAATAGACCTCAGACATCAGCAACATTATGAAAATCACGTAAACATACATAATTGTCCGGGTGAAAATCACCCGTGTTCAGTGTTCTAATCTACAGTTTCTGTGAGAGAAATTCAGCACCAAACCCTGTGTTTCTATCCTGGAATGCTGCATTCTAAAACCAGCTGCGGGGCCTCTGTTCTTCCCCCTCATCCTAGAAGCACCGCCAATACTTTGTAGTATTTACTACTTTTATCTCTCCTGCGAGCACCAGCTTGACTCCTGTCCTGTATTCCTAAGGGGCGACTCACACCTTCGCAACAGACTGATGTATGCTTGTTGTATGAGATGTATAGCTGATGCAAGCTCGCAATGCATTTCCAATGGGAGTCACATGGTTTGTATGAGGGGGTGGGGGGCAGTCGAAACACAGCCGAAAGCCGTACAACACAAATGTTGTGTCAAACCATGTGACTTCCATTGGAAATGCATTGGGGCAAGATGTATCACACCCTTTGTATACATCTAGCAGGCATCAATGTTGTATGCTAGATCGAAAGGTGTGAGTCGGGCCTAACGGTGCGACGTGTCTTCTGTTGGGTCCAGTGTGAAGGAGAGGACCTCGGTGGGCACGGGCCTGGTGGGCTGCATCCGTCTGCTGGACGTCAACAACCGCGTGTACAACCTGCAGGAGAGCCATGGAGACGTGCTGTTCGGCAGCGGCGTGGGCGAGTGCGGCAACAACCCCTGCATGCCAAACCCCTGCAAGAACGGAGCCGCCTGCCTGGTGAAGGAGGCCGAGATGTTCCACTGCAAGTGCACCAGCAGCTTCTGGGGTGAGTCCACCTTCTCATGGTGCCAGTGGTGCATGCGGGGTAAAAGTACTCAATGTTTTTTTGACCTGGGAACGATTCTATAAATGTCTTCTACATCCTGACAGTTTTCTGAAAAAGCTATGTTTCTATGTCAGTCGTTCTTCGATTTTTCAAAAATGGCAGACCTACAAGCTCGTAGCGCGCCACTCGGTGGCGCGCTATGAGCTTGTAGATCTGCTATTTTTCAATAGCTAAAGCATAACAATGCTAACACCAAAAGGGGTTCCCGCCCAAAATGGGTTAAGTAAAAGCATCAATACTGCAATATAGAACTACTCCGTTACAAGTAAAAGTCTGGAATTCAAAATGTACTTGAGTAAAAGTACAAAAGTATTGGCTTCAAAATGTACTCAAAGTACCAAAATTAATTCTCTCATTATGGAGAATATCCCGAGTTTTAAAATGTATACCAATAGAAAATGGACGAAATGTATTGTGGTTACTGTATGTTTTTGTAATAATAATCAAAATCTACAAAGGAACTAGTAACTTTGAAAAAGTTTTCAAATAAGAGTAGTGGAGTAAAAGTACTGGCAATTGAATACTTAAATACTCAATTAAAGTACAAATACCTAAAAAAAGTACAGTACTTAAGTAAATGTACTTAGTTACTTTCCACCACTGCATGATGCATCATGAATGCACTGTGAGCTTGGTATGTCTGCTATTTTAGCTACTTTTGAGAATGTATTTAAAGTCGAGTAGAAACATTACATTTTTGGAGGTTTTATATCGAACCAATGAAATAAAAGTTTTCTTCTAACTTAATGATGACACGGATCTAATATCCACAGGTCAATTATACCAGAGTCCAAAAGAGATTTCAAAAGTAAGGCTCCTTTGCCAATAGTTGTCTTAACGCGAGGAACAGAACAATTGATCTGAGCAGAGTGTCCAACTTTATAATTAGAAGTCATCTAATTAGTAACCCCTTAGCTAGTGATCTAGCTAAGGGGTGTTCTTAACCCCTTTTGACCTGAGATCAGATTCTAAAAATGTCTTCTACATCCTGACAGTTTTCTGAAAAAGCTATGTTTCTATGGCAGTCGTTCTTCGATTTTTCAAAAATAGCAGACCTACAATTATATTTTTCAATAGCTAAATTACAACATAATGTTTAAAACACCAAAAGGGGTTCCCGCCCCAAAATGGGTTAAGGATAATTGAAATAGGTACATTTCATATTAGGCTGAAGCCAGTGATTATATCGTCTAACATTTAGAGATTTTAGAGTCCATCATAAATCACAAAAGGTCATCTAAGGACAAGTCTAAATGCTGTGTTATGGTCAGTCAGAGTTGAGAGCCTATAAGCAATTTCGAGATCAAGGTAGAACATTGATTCCAAAGTTAACTCTACATAAGACGATATGTTTGTTATTGAATCTAAAGTTCATAATCGGGCAAGATATTTGGTGTACACGGCAGCATTCAGGATTCTGCTGTGTAGGAGCTGTACTACGACAGACGCCGTAAGTTGGCTTTGTTTCAACATCAAGTCATGATGAGACTAAAATGGAGTCAGAGTCCCACTGTGCTTACAACTCAGAGAGCTACAGTAATACCGTGACCCATTCCTCCCAGTTAGATCTACGAGCCCTCGAGCTTGTAGATTTTTAGGCCTTTTTGGCACACTACACCGGCGCACAACTAAAGTTATGTCCAGCTGCACAGCGACCTGACACATTATTCACGTGCGTGAAGTGCTGCGCCAACTTGAAGCGCCGTGTGCTGTAGGGAAAACACCATGAGAACACACACACGGGCCCCTTTTCCACCGGTTGGTTCCTAACGGGAACCGGTTCAGTTCTTTTTAGTTTTTAGTCCATGAGCCAGAGCTCCAAAATTGGAACGTTAATTATGAATTGAGTGGGCAAAACCATACCTATATTAGATTGTTATCACCATGAAACTTCCCCAATTGAGTACTTACACGAAGACAAGGATTTATTGTATTACAAATTTTACATTTTTAAATATGCAAATGAGGCATTATGTAGGAAAATATGCAAAATAATCTATCATGCTTTAATTTACTTGCATTGATCCTTTAAACAATTTAATATAGGTCTAGTTTTTCTCACCAATTTTGGAGCTCTGGCTCATGGACTAAGAACCAAAAAAAACTGAACCGGTTCCCATTGGGAACCAGCCGGTGGAAAGGGGGTCACAGTGCTGGACATGAAGCTGCCTGGAACAGGCCGCACATCTAGCACCAGCATCGGTGCAGGGTTTGTACATAGGCAATAATGGGGGCGGCTGTTGCGCCATTCGTAGCCGGTCTGTTTTAGCCTTCAGTGTAAATCATACTTCTGTTTCCAGTTCTAGACTCTGGGAGACAAAACTTTTGTTGCAGCATACAGAAAACATGAAAGAGGCTTAGACCAAAGCTCAGTGCACTGGCCTTTACCCCCCCTACTCCCCCCACACCTCCTGCCTCCACCTCCGCAGTTCCCCAGCTTGCGGCTAATAAGCGGCTCCGAGAGAGAGTGTAGTTGAGTGTAGCCGCCATTAGAACCCAGCCAAGCGTGGAAAACCTTCTTTGCTTTCGCTGCGGAGCAGACCCTCCTCTGACTGCACAAAACGTCCACAGCCAAGACGTGAGCAGACCCTCCTCTGACTGCACAAAACGTCCACAGCCAAGACGTGAGCAGACCCTCCTCTGACTGCACAAAACGTCCACAGCCAAGACGTGAGCAGACCCTCCTCTGACTGCACAAAACGTCCACAGCCAAGACGTGAGCAGACCCTCCTCTGACTGCACAAAACGTCCACAGCCAAGACGTGAGCAGACCCTCCTCTGACTGCACAAAACGTCCACAGCCAAGACGTGAGCAGACCCTCCTCTGACTGCACAAAACGTCCACAGCCAAGACGTGAGCAGACCCTCCTCTGACTGCACAAAACGTCCACAGCCAAGACGTGAGCAGACCCTCCTCTGACTGCACAAAACGTCCACAGCCAAGACGTGAGCAGACCCTCTCTGACTGCACAAAACCCTTTCGCTGCAGCGCAGACCCTCTCTGACTGCACAAAACCCTTTCGCTGCAGCGCAGACCCTCTCTGACTGCACAAAACCCTTTCGCTGCAGCGCAGACCCTCTCTGACTGCACTGCGGTGCAGACCCTCTCTGACTGCACAAAACCCTTTCGCTGCAGCGCAGACCCTCTCTGACTGCACTGCGGTGCAGACCCTCTCTGACTGCACAAAACGTCCACAGCCAAGACGTGAGCAGAGCCAGAGAAAGAAAACTTTCTCGGGGGGACCTGGGAAAAAAAAATACGCTCGGTTTGCAAAAACAAAACTTTGATATATCTGGGGTTTCATGTTTGTTAACATTGTGTTTACACGCCGACTCGGAGACTGAAACATTTTCTGTCAGTGGCCAACATGGACATAGAAGCATGCAGCGTGCTTTTATGATGACATTGGATGAAATGTGCAGTGTTGTGCTCCACATCACTGATTCCCTGCAACGTGTGGGCCAGGGACCACTGGTGGGTCGTGAGGATATTGCAAGTGGGCCCCCCAAATAATTGGCAAAATACTAAGACTTTTATCACAATATAACATTAAAAATGTACTTTGGCAAAAACAAAGTAGGATCTTCAAGTAGCCTATACTACAGGTATGTTAGTCCAATTGATCCTCTTCAAGTAGCCTATACTATGTTAGTCCAATTGATCCTCTTCAAGTAGCCTATACTATGTTAGTTCCATTGATCCGAGGTATTCAAGTAGCCTATACCAGGGGTCCTCAATAGGCGGACCGCGGTCCACGACCGGACCGCGGACCACCTCTCTGTGGACCCTGATAAAAAATAAAAACGTTTTTTTTTTTAGTTTTTTTTGGGGAGGGGATCCGATTCGTATAAGCTTGCCTTGGTGTGACTGTACTAAAGAATATAGAGCTCCGCTCTCCGCTGGCCGCTGCGTGGCCCGCGTCGCGCTCATGGGACTGGACCTTAGTCTTTTTCAAAAATTATTAGTGAACCTTCAGCATTTCTAGTTGAGGACCCCTGGCCTATACTATGTTAGTTCCATTGATCCGAGGTATTCAAGTAGCCTATACTATGTTAGTTCCATTGGTATTCAAGTGGGTCCTGATCTAGAAGAGGTTGTGAACTGCTGCTCCATGGCCATGAACAAACAGCGAGCAGCCTGCTTTAATGATGACATTGGATGAAATATGTACTGTATGCTCTACATACAAGCCCCCAGGGACAGGACAAGGGGGAGCAGCCTTGATAAGTGAAAGCGAGACTAGCCCCTGCGCTGGGGGAACGGTCAATCATTCTGTCATCCTGGCAGACTGGACGCTGTTGCCTAATGGCTCAGGTTTATGTGCATAGCTCTTAATCACTGCTCAAATCTCCAAGGGGGTTTACAGGCCTACGTTTAACTAAAGAAACCAAACAACACCCGCTCTCCTTGGACCCTCCACCGGATGGGAAGAAACTCCCCAAGAACAAGCCTTGTGGTGGGAAACAGTGTTGTTTTCGTCGACTAAAACTAAGACGAAATTTTTTCGTCGACTACCTTTTTCCACTGAAGAAAACTAAATGGAGACTAAATGAAAACTGTGATATGATGACTAAAACTAAGACTAAATATACTGACAATTTTGTCAACAAATAAAAACTAGACTAAAATGTTAGGAAGGGACTAGTGGACAAGAGATCCGGTATAAGTCATTTTACACTTGGTTGCATGCTGAACATAGCAGATCTACAAGCTCACAACGCGTCGTGAGCTTGTAGATTGGCTATTTTCAGCAAGTGTAAAAACAGTCATTACGACGGCATCAATGCCCACCAAAATACATTTTAGTCGACTAAATCAACCGTAGATTTAGTCGACTAAAATCTCATGGCATTTAGTCGACTAAAACTAGACTAACACTAAGACATTCCAGGTGACTAAAATGTGAAATTAAAACTATTCAAAAGACTATGACTAAAACTAAAATCAAAATTTGCTGCCAAAAACAACACTGGTGGGAAACCAAGAGGACTTTCCAGGGTGGACATTAAGTGTGCAGTCGGGGGAGAGAGGGTGATTACACAATTATGGTTAAAACTAAAGCTCCTCCCCAAAAAAGCCCCAAGGCCTTGTTTACAGTTGAATTTGTATTCAGTTCATCAAACAAAACTTTTCTTTATATGTATTGTTGCATTGATACAAGCTGTCCGGACACAGACAGACAAACAGCATTTGTATATCCACAAAGTGGGGCATGCATTCACATCTTGAATTGTTCCGAGTAGACCGGTGCCCAGTCTAGTATAAAAAAGGAACTTTTGTTTAATTGAAAAAGTTACACCGTATGCATTTAAATTAACATTTCAAAAGAGTAAAATTGCACAAGGCAGTTGGCAATAAAAAAAAACATTCTTTCTGTCTGACGTGGATTAGTTGAGGGCGTTTGTGGTGCGGCGGTGCAAAGAAGAGACAGAAGGTAAAGAATAGTAAGGAGAGGATTCAGTGGGTGAATAACCCATTCTGGACTAAGCATTATGTTATACTTTAGCTATTGAAAAATAGCAGATCTACAAGCTCATAGCGCGCCACTCGCGAGCTTGTAGGTCTGCTATTTTTTTTAAATCGTAAAAATGCGGCACAAATCTTTGAATATATTATTCTTTCAGAGCGAACTATTTTTTTATTTCGACGTCAGGCCTAAATGTGATAAAGACACAAAGAGGAGGAGAGCGGGACTCGTGGAGAGGCGGGAGAGAGAGAGAGAGAGAAAGAGAGAGAGAGAGGGAGAGAGAGAGAGAGAGAGAGAGAGAGGGGGACGGATGAAAGACTAGCCTCCGACGGAGATCAAGTCAGAGCGAGGGAGAGCCCTCAGAACTCAGCGGGGAGAGGTTCATTACCGCGCCCCCCTAACCCCCACCCCTTTGCCACGCGCGGCCCCCCCGCTGCTAAGGTAATGACGGCAGAATCCTGGCGGGTGGGTGGGCAGAGTTCAAGACCCTGGAGCAGCGTACTGAGTAACCTCTCTCCCGCTAGCCGCCGCTGGCCCAGAAACGCAGTCGCGTGGCGGGATGGCGCTCTCCACTGACTAATCTGGACGGGTGCAGTTATACAGTAATATCTCCAAATCCTATTAGAGAACGACCTCTATTAACCCATTCTGGGCGGGAACCCCTTTTGGTGTTTTAAACATTATGTTATAATTTAGCTATTGAAAAATAGCAGATCTACAAGGTCGTAGCGCGCCACCGAGTGGCGCGCTATGACCTTGTAGGTCTGCTATTTTTGAAAAATCGTTAAAATGTGGTGCAAATCATTGAATATATATTTCAGAGCGAACGTTTTTAACTAAAATCTTTGCTTCTGGGGGGGTCCCTGGAACTACATATTTTGAGATGGGGGTCCGTGGCCCAATAGAGATCATTCTGGGGGTCCTTGACATGAAAAAGGTTGAGCACCACTGAAAAATGGGTTTTTCAGAAAAATGTTAGGATTTAGAAGCCTTTTTTTTAAATCGACCTCAGTCCAAAATGGGTTAACGGGAGTGGGGGGTTCTAAGCCTGTTCTCTCCCTGCATGCTGCAGCCTTTGGCTTTCTCTCACATGAAAGAATATGGTTGCTGTCGTCGGGTGGAAACCTTGTATGTCCAAAATCTCTTGTCAATACTTCTCACTGGTTCAATATTTGTGACTAAATTTGACTGAGGGACTGCCATTGGATTTTTTTAAAAAATTTCGTTTTTTCATGTCATATGAATCATAGCTTCAAATAGAGATATTGGTTGTTCAGTTTGACCCACCAGTTTTGGAGATATGGCTTATAGAGTAATGTCTTGCAGAAAACAGCGAGTTGAGAAAACAGGCTTGAAAGGTTCACTTCCGTGGTCTCTAACTCTAACCTAGCTACATGTTTAAGCATTTATTTCATATTTACATCATGTCGATTCCAGCTCTGACACGTATTTCAGACATGCTCTAGTATGTGAAGAGTCTGCCTGTGCTGTGCTATTAACTCATTTTTGAAATATCCTGGAGTTGGCAGCGATGGCAGTCTCTCAGTCAAATCTGGTCACATTTTATGAAACCCACAGTCACACTTAACCACTTTCAACCAGGCGTCCCTACAGTATGTATGTCTTTCTCCACGAAAATGTTCAATGCATTTCAAAAATGTTCAGAAATGGCAAAAGCAGTCATTAGTACTATATCTTGCACATTTTGTCATTTTTTACACTGCTATACGACAACGTATAAAATAGGGTAAAATATGAAAAAAACATGACAAGAAGCAGATTATTGGTTTCTGCCCGACAGCGATGATTAGAGAAGTTTATGAGGTTGATGAGGTTCATGTGGTTGATTTTCTTTTTTGCGTGTGCGTGTGTGTCTGTTTGTGTCTAGGCCCGACGTGTGCTGACGCCCATGACCCGTGCGAGCCCAGCAGGTGCCATCCGTCCTCCCAGTGCCAGGTGCTGCCCGAGGGGGGCTACAAATGCGAGTGCCCCATGGGACGCGAGGGAAAGCACTGCGAGAAAGGTAATTAGAGCACTAATGACACTGTCACCGTGATTTTGCGTGCCGGCGGAGGATGAATTGTTGTTGATGCTATACGTCTGGCTGTGGAAAGACCCGAGGCAGCAGCGTATGCAGCGGCGAAACCTCTCCGTAAATCAGTCCCCGGGTTCCCACGGAGTTCACTTAGAGGAGCGCTAGATCTGGCTAATCGTCATAGGGTCCGTGTATCCTTTTAGTGTACAGTAAATCAGTTCCCCACCAGCAGCACGCCTCAACAGGGTTATTATGGCAAGGTATGGCAGCTGCCGTAGCAACATGTAATTCTAAATGAAAATCATTATAAGTGATTATAAATGTAAAAGAAACCAAAATCCTTCATTTATGAAAATGTCTCTGTGTTGATTATTATATAACACAAAAAAATGCTAATCTGATCAAGAGGCATTATAAAAATGAAAAGGGAGCACTGAGCAGTCATTTCTGGATGCATTATTCACTAAAAAGTTGCCATATTAGCCTTTGCTATGCGGATAGCCTATAGTTGTTGAAATGTTTACTGGCCAGCTGCCAGGTGACCTTGCCATATACCTTAGATCTGCTCTGACAGGCATTGAGTCAGTGTTTTCAGTTCTCAACTTCCCCCAACTGTCTCCACATCCTCCTCCTCTTGTCTCTGCAACCGTCCGTGACATTTACAGCCATCCTGAATCAGAGAAGCAGATCAAACGCAGAAAGAGACGGGGGCCTCCGCCTCCCGCGGGAACCCGCGGCACTGATGATTGGCCCCACCGGGGCCGCATCGACTCGGCTATACGCTTGTTAGCGAGTAAAGCGCTGGTGGTAGCAGAAGCCACCGCCAGCCAGCCAGTCCTCTCGCTCCCTACCTTCCCCTCCCTTCCAGCCCACAGGTGTTGTGTTCAAACGCATTTGCTGCTACTTAGCGCCGCGTGCAACCGCCAGGCCACAGCTGGGGGAAAAAAAGACCAGAGCCAGAAGCCTCCTTTGAAGTTTATCATTAGCACTTTTGGCAAGGTTTCCCATCCACTTTCTCCATTGGCGTTCTTCTGGATGTTTACAGGAATATGCACAGGCTGAAGTGTGAAAATATGTCTGTATTTGAAACACCATGAAAGAGAATATATTATCACACGCAGGTCTGACGAGGCAGGCGCGCAGCAACACCAGCATAAAAAAGGCACTCCCATGGTGCAAAGAAGGAAAAAATAAATACATCTAGCATGCTGCCAGTGGTGGAACTTAACTGAGTGCATTTACTAAAGTGCTGTACTTAAGTACAATTGTGTGTAGCTCTGGTCCATAGCCTTCTATTGCTTCTACGATTCTTGTTTCCACCGGGAAAAAAATACTTTTAGTTACTCCAATGCGCCCTCTACCGATATTGCCCAGAGAACTGCCTCATAGAGAATATTTTTCCTCTGGTGAAAAAAAATTCCTTTCTGGCCAAAAAGTACCGTTTATACGTGTGGTGGGGGGCTCAGAGTGCGTCCACTAAGGAAAGTAGGCTTTCTAATGACACAACCTGCCTTTGTTTTGGTGAGTAGCAAAAACGTTCTTTTAAAATACGCTAAAGAGGAGAGGCTGGTCCCATAGCCTTATACTACAGGCAGAATCGTAGAAGCAGTAGAAGGCTATGGACCAGAGCTAAATTGTGTGGTACTTTTTGCAATACTTTATACTTCTACTCCACTACATGAGACAGCAGCAGCCTCCTTTCATAGCCCAGAGTCCCGGTTAGCACAGTGATTAAAATAAATTGGGGTGAACCGAAATCAATGGCGGGCGAGCCAGAGCCTCTCGGCTTGCTCGGGGGGCTATTCTCTCTCTCTCTCTCTCTCTCTCTCTCTCTCTCTCTCTCTCTCTCTCTCTCTCTCTCTCTCTCTCTCTCTCTCTCTCTCTCTCTCTCCAACCCAACGATGAAATCGATGACATGACTAATCGCATCAGTCCACCCAGCCCGCCATGATTAATGAGGAAGTGAGAGAGACAGCCCAGACAGGGCCGCATGATAAAGACGGTAGCCGTGACGCATATATATGTTGACTCGTGGCTTAGATCCCTAAGGTGAAATAAATTGATCTTAATAATTTATAACGTGTGTTTAGCAGTGTGGCTCGGAGCGTCTGCCTGAAAGACCAAAAGCCTTGGCTAGTGGATATGATGTTGGGCTTCAGTGTTCCTTTCCTTGAGGGAGACCCATGGGTTCCAATCGCAGGTTTCCTGGTGTTGGGTGAATGTAGCGGAGCGGCACTACTGTATAGACCAATTATTTGTTTACAAACATTGGGACTGGGCGCACGGGTGACTGTTTCATGTAATCAATTCCCAACAGATCTCCAAACCTTTTGTTTTGGGGAGCGCTGGTTTCAGTCCATTCAACCTCCTCTTGTGAGTTGGCTAGTGAGGTGCACCCTAGGAGACATTTATACTTCAAAGCCCAACAGCATTGCGCACAGAGAACAGCTGATATACAAGCTCACATCGCATCGCAGATGCGACTGTTGTGAGCGTAGAGGTCTGCGTGCGCGACACCATCGCGGGACGAAGCATAAATTATACTTGATGGGCTGCAGGTGCGCGTGCAGCCGTGCACAAACAGGCTCTGCTGCCGTGATCATGAGCGCACCTCCCGTTCTTATGACAGCGACTGGAGGTGTGGTTTTGAGGACTGCTTTGAATTGCTATTATTGTTCAAACACAACAGAAACCAAGGATTATATATTTCAAGGGCGAGAGATCACAATAAAAATCCTAATCCTTCTTCCTCCACACTGGGAGAAAAACAGCATCTGGAAGTTTGATTTTTTACACGTGAGTGCAGTTAGAACTTTTCCATTGCATCTTATGAGAGGTGGTGTTCTTCTGCTGCCTTTATGCGCGCGCATGCTGTTTCTTATCAGTGTGACGTCGTCTGATAAGGCATCTATACCCATTAGTATGGGTAAATGTGTACAGTCAATGTACTGTGCACTGGATAGATGAGGAATATACAGTCTTGTCTGTGGTATTTAGACAAATGTGTAATCAATATTTTGCAGTGCGGTCTCCATTGAGCCCTTGCTGGTCCAGCATCCTGCTACATTAGAATATGTACAGCCCAGCCCTTTTCTCCTGGGTAGTATTGAACAGCCTACTTTCCTCAGCATCTCTACCAATATAGCCTATATCAGTGACCCCCCCCTAATTGTATTTGACCGTGAATAGACTATGGTTAAAGTGGATAAACTGATTTTGAACCTGTAATTCAGCTAATTTAGCTGGAGAACCAAGGACCCCCTCTTGGGTCCCTGGACCCCACTTTGAGGACCAGTGGTCTAAATCATTAGATTTAAGTGATTGGATCCCAGTCCACGGAAAGCTAACCCGACGCAGCCTGACTCCTGGTCTCAAGCGTTGCAGTTATAGTGTATTTTAAATGGTCTATCTTCTGAAGGAATGTGTTTGCGTTCTAGCCTCTTCCAGGCTCTCTCTCTCTCTCTCTCGGTGGGACGCTGCCTGCATTCCCAGCCGCTCCTCCATTGGTGTGTGTTGCTAGCGTCATTAGCGCTCTTCTGCACAATTGCTAATTAGCTTTTTCATCTCCGTCTGCCTCCCCTACTCTGACTCCACACAGCTAATCCTGGCTAATTACCAATGAAAGCTTTCCGGGCTACAAACGCTGCGCGAGTGCGCGCGACTGTGCGTGTGTGTGTGTGAGTGGATGCATGTGTGTGTGTGTGTGCGCGTGTGTGTGTGTGTGTGTGTGTGTGCGCGTGTGTGTGTGTGTGTCTCTCTCTCTCTCTCTCTTTCTCTCTCTGTTCATGTTCATACAGGCTGATTGTTTGCCACCAATATCACAGTGAACACACCTCTGAGTAACACTTCACCCAGGCCAATGACCCCCTCTATCTATCTAATATCACAGTGAACACACCTCTGAGTAACACTTCACCCAGGCCAATGACCCCCTCTATCTATCTAATATCACAGTGAACACACCCCTGGGTAACACTTCACCCAGGCCAATGACCCCCTCCACACCCCTGGGTAACACTTCACCCAGGCCAATGACCCCCTCCACACCCCTGGGTAACACTTCACCCAGGCCAATGACCCCCTCCACACCCCTGGGTAACACTTCACCCAGGCCAATGACCCCCTCCACACCCCTGGGTAACACTTCACCCAGGCCAATGACCCCCTCCACACCCTCTGGGTAACACTTCACCCAGGCCAATGACCCCCTCCACACCCCTGGGTAACACTTCACCCAGGCCAATGACCCCCTCTCACACCCCTGGGTAACACTTCACCCAGGCCAATGACCCCCTCCACACCCTCTGGGTAACACTTCACCCAGGCCAATGACCCCCTCCACACCCCTGGGTAACACTTCACCCAGGCCAATGACCCCCTCCACACCCTCTGGGTAACACTTCACCCAGGCCAATGACCCCCTCCACACCCCTGGGTAACACTTCACCCAGGCCAATGACCCCCTCCACACCCTCTGGGTAACACTTCACCCAGGCCAATGACCCCCTCCACACCCTCTGGGTAACACTTCACCCAGGCCAATGACCCCCTCTCCACACCCCTGGGTAACACTTCACCCAGGCCAATGACCCCCTCTCCACACCCCTGGGTAACACTTCACCCAGGCCAATGACCCCCTCTATCTATCTAATATCACAGTGAACACACCTCTGGGTAACACTTCACCCAGGCCAATGACCCCCTCTCGTCAGCGTCAATCCGTCACCCAGCTGCACATGTAGTAATGATGGCTCCATGGTGCCTGCCTGTCCTAATCACTCCAGACAGGTGTACACACACACAGGACATCCAGAGCCAGAAGTGTCACACACCCACAAACGGTGTAAAAATGGTTTACACGCAACAAGCACATCGGCGGGTGTGTTGGTATCATGTTGACATAAAGGCTGTGAGATGTCTGCCCAAGGCTCAGCGATCCCAGCTGTAGCATTCACCATTTAAGTCCTAATAAAGATAATAATAATAATAATACAAATAAATAAATTGTTCGAAATGTGTAGAAATTTTTTGTTTAGGTTGTGAACTTGAAAATGTAAAATTTTAGGGACAATATAATACAAATGTTTAGAACTTTTTAGATATTCTTCCCCTATAATGGAATGCCCCCCCAAAAAATCATGACGCCAGGTTGAATCCACAGCACTGTTCTTCCAAACTTCTTTGTCATGCCGCGCTACATGGTCTGTAATATCACGCTGACACAAAGGTCTTTGAGATTCCTATATCCAATTTTGTGTGGAGCGAGCGTCTTAATCCAGAGGCTGCATCGTTGCGGAGCCATACATTTTTCAGAACGCGTCCGCTGTCAGCGGAGCGGGCCCCTCCAAGGTGCATCCGCCATCCGTGAATTCCAATCCTGTCAGCGGGGTGGCGAACAAGGCGACCCAGGGGTGAACGCGCTTGTCTTTTTGTTTTCCAGTGGTTGAGAAGAAAGGGGCCTACCTGCCACTGTTCAACGGAGACTCCTACCTGGAGCTGAAGGGACTGCACCTCTACGGGCACGACTTGCAGTAAGTCTG